>NC_067449.1:751856-886856 GCF_009764475.1 Pristis pectinata | reverse complement strand
GATCAAGATGCCCACGTAATTTACCAGAACCTTCTACATTACCTGGGACACCAGCTATTTTAGCATCATCCTCAAAGTTGTTAACCCTGCCTTTTACACTTATATCTAAATCTATATAAATTACAAATAAGAAATTTCCCAACACTGATCCTATGTCACACCACTAGACGCCGGCCTACAGTCCGAGAAACGACTCTCGGCCATCACACTTTGCTTCCTACCACTAAGCCAATAATAAATCCAATCTGCTGCCTCCCCCGGATCCCATGCGATCGATCCTTCCAGACCGGCCTGCCATGAGGGACCTTGTCAATGTTCTTGCTAATGTCCATTAAGCAAAAGGGAAGTGAAGGGGAATTCGACGGAGGAAGTTAAAGAGAATCAGAGAGAAGGAGTGGAGGGGAATGAGAGTTAGTGGGTGATGGAGAGGAGTGGAAAGGAATCAGAGGGAGGGAGTGAAAGGAAATCAGAGGGGGGTGAAGGGGAATCAGATGGAGGGAAAGGGGAATCAGAAGGAGTGAGTGAAGGGGAATCAGAGGGAGGGGGTGAAGAGGAATCAGAGGGAGGGGTGAAGGGGAATCAGAGGGAGGGGTGAAGGGGAATCAGAGGGAGGGGGTGAAGAGGAATCAGAGGGAGGGGTGAAGGGGAATCAGAGGGAGGGGTGGAGGGGAATCAGAGGGAGGGGTGAAGGGGAATCAGAGGGAGGGGTGGAGGGGAATCAGAGGGAGGGGGAGAAGGGGAATCAGAAGGAGTGAGTGAAGGGGAATCAGAGGGACGGGGTGAAGAGGAATCAGAGGGAGGGGTGAAGGGGAATCAGAGGGAGGGGTGGAGGGGAATCAGAGGGATTGAGTGAAGGGGAATCAGAGGGAGGGGGTGAAGAGGAATCAGAGGGAGGGAGTGAAGGGGAATCAGAGGGAGGGATTGAAGGGGAATCAGAGGGAGGGGGTGAAAGGAAATCAGAGGGGGGTGGTGGAAAGCGGGAGGGGAAGGAGAATAAGGGAGGGTTGAAGAGGAATCAGAGGGAGGGGTGAAGGGGAATCAGAGGGAGGGGTGGAGGGGAATCAGAGGGAGGGGGTGAAGGGGAATCAGATGGAGGGGTGAAGAGGAATCAGAGGGAGGGGTGAAGGGGAATCAGAGGGAGGGGGTGAAGAGGAATCAGAGGGAGGGGTGAAGGGGAATCAGAGGGAGGGGTGGAGGGGAATCAGAGGGAGGGGTGAAGTGGAATCAGAGGGAGGGGGTGAAGGGGAATCAGAGGGAGGGGTGGAGGGGAATCAGAGGGAGGGGGTGAAGAGGAATCAGAGGGAGGGGTGAAGGGGAATCAGAGGGAGGGGTGGAGGGGAATCAGAGGGAGGGGTGAAGGGGAATCAGAGGGAGGGGGTGAAGGGGAATCAGAGGGAGGGGTGGAGGGGAATCAGAGGGAGGGGGTGAAGGGGAATCAGAAGGAGTGAGTGAAGGGGAATCAGAGGGAGGGGGTGAAGAGGAATCAGAGGTAGGGGTGAAGGGGAATCAGAGGGAGGGGTGGAGGGGAATCAGAGGGAGGGGGTGAAGGGGAATCAGAAGGAGTGAGTGAAGGGGAATCAGAGGGAGGGGGTGAAGAGGAATCAGAGGGAGGGGTGAAGGGGAATCAGAGGGAGGGGTGAAGGGGAATCAGAGGGAGGGGTGGAGGGGAATCAGAGGGAGGGGGAGAAGGGGAATCAGAAGGAGTGAGTGAAGGGGAATCAGAGGGAGGGGGTGAAGAGGAATCAGAGGGAGGGGTGAAGGGGAATCAGAGGGAGGGGTGGAGGGGAATCAGAGGGATTGAGTGAAGGGGAATCAGAGGGAGGGGGTGAAGAGGAATCAGAGGGAGGGAGTGAAGGGGAATCAGAGGGAGGGATTGAAGGGGAATCAGAGGGAGGGGGTGAAAGGAAATCAGAGGGGGGTGGTGGAAAGCGGGAGGGGAAGGAGAATAAGGGAGGGTTGAAGAGGAATCAGAGGGAGGGGTGAAGGGGAATCAGAGGGAGGGGTGGAGGGGAATCAGAGGGAGGGGGTGAAGGGGAATCAGAAGGAGTGAGTGAAGGGGAATCAGAGGGAGGGGGTGAAGAGGAATCAGAGGGAGGGGTGAAGGGGAATCAGAGGGAGGGGTGGAGGGGAATCAGAGGGAGGGGGTGAAGGGGAATCAGAAGGAGTGAGTGAAGGGGAATCAGAGGGAGGGGGTGAAGAGGAATCAGAGGGAGGGGTGAAGGGGAATCAGAGGGAGGGGTGAAGGGGAATCAGAGGGAGGGGTGGAGGGGAATCAGAGGGAGGGGGAGAAGGGGAATCAGAAGGAGTGAGTGAAGGGGAATCAGAGGGAGGGGGTGAAGAGGAATCAGAGGGAGGGGTGAAGGGGAATCAGAGGGAGGGGGTGGAGGGGAATCAGAGGGATTGAGTGAAGGGGAATCAGAGGGAGGGGGTGAAGAGGAATCAGAGGGAGGGAGTGAAGGGGAATCAGAGGGAGGGATTGAAGGGGAATCAGAGGGAGGGGGTGAAAGGAAATCAGAGGGGGGTGGTGGAAAGCGGGAGGGGAAGGAGAATAAGGGAGGGTTGAAGAGGAATCAGAGGGAGGGGTGAAGGGGAATCAGAGGGAGGGGTGAAGCGGAATCAGAGGGAGGGGTGAAGGGGAATCAGAGGGAGGGGTGGAGGGGAATCAGAGGGAGGGGGAGAAGGGGAATCAGAAGGAGTGAGTGAAGGGGAATCAGAGGGAGGGGGTGAAGAGGAATGAGAGGGATGGGTGAAGGGGAATCAGAGGGAGGGGTGGAGGGGAATCAGAGGGATTGAGTGAAGGGGAATCAGAGGGAGGGGGTGAAGAGGAATCAGAGGGAGGGAGTGAAGGGGAATCAGAGGGAGGGATTGAAGGGGAATCAGAGGGAGGGGGTGAAAGGAAATCAGAGGGGGGTGGTGGAAAGCGGGAGGGGAAGGAGAATAAGGGAGGGTTGAAGAGGAATCAGAGGGAGGGGTGAAGGGAAAACAAAGGGAGGGGGTGAATGGGAATCAGAGGCAGGGGTTGAAGGGGAATCAGTGGGGATCAGCGGGGGATAGAGAGAGAGGGAGGGGAGATATAGGGGAGAGAGAGGGGTAGAGGGAGAGGGGGTCAGAGGGAAGGGAGAGGGAGAGAGAGAACTAGGGGAGAGAGGGTGTGAGGGAAGGGAGAGAGAGGGACGGTAGAGAGAGGGGAGAGGGGGAGGGATGGGGTGGGGGAGGGGAGAGAGAGGGATGGAAGGAGACAGGGAGGGGAGAGAGTGAGAGAGGGTGAGAGAGAGAGATGGAGGGGAGAAGGAGAGAGAGACTGGCTACTTTATCGCTGTGTCTCATAAATGTTTCAGCCTCCATTAGGACTCCCCTCAGCCTCCAACTCTCCAGAGAATACAACCCAAATTTGTTCAATCTCTCCTTATATCACATGCCCTCCAATCCAGGCAGCATCCTGGTGAACCTCTCCTGCACCCTCTCCAAAGCCTGCAAATCCTTGCTGTCATAGGGCGACCAGAACTCAAAGCAATACTGCAAGTGCGGCCTGACCAAAGTTTTATGCAGCTGGCAACATTGACTTCCTGACAATTAGGCTTAATGCCCCTGGTGATGAAAACAAGCATGTCGTACGCCTTCTTCACCGCTCTAACTACTTGTGCAGCCACTCTCAACGACTTATGGAATTGGACCCCAAGATCCCTCCGTTCATCAGTGCTGTTAAAGGTCCTGCCATTAACTGTATATTTCCCCTTGTATTAGACCTCCCGAAGTGCGTCACCTCGCAATTACCCAGATTAAGCTCCATCTGCCATTTCTCCTGCAGTCAATGGAACTGATCTGTATCTTGCTGTATCCTTTGAAGACCTTCTTCACTGTCCACAGCTCCACCAATGCTTGTGTCATCTACAGAATTAACACCACTGGTCATGGACCTCCAACTCAGAATTGCATTGGCCGTTGAAGAGAGGACAGTGGTCAATGGGACTTATTATGGCTGCAGGTCTGTGACCAGTGGGTGTTACTCAAGGATCGGCAACGGGATCTCTGCTATTTGTGATATGTATAAATGACCTGGATGAGAATGTGGATTGGTGGGTTAGTAATTTTGCAGACGATACAAAGATTGATGGTGCTGTGGATATTGTAGAAGATTACCAAAGGCTGCAGCGGGAAATAGATCAGTTGCGGATGTGAGCGGTGAGATGGCAGATGGAGTTTTATCCAGCCAAATGTGAGGTGTTGCACTTTGGGAGATCCAATGTAAAGGGGCAGTGCACTGTTAATGGCAGGACCCTTAACAGCGTTGATGTGCAGAGACATATTGGGGTCCAAGTACACAGCTCCCTGAAAATGGCTGCACAGATTGATAGGGCGTTAAAGGCGGAGGATGACATGCTTGCATTTATTAGTCGAGGCATTGGCTTCATGAGTCAGGAGATTATGTTGCAGATTTATAAAACACCAGGCTGAAGGGAAATCTGATACACATATATAAGATTCTGAGAGGAATAGATAGAGTAGCCAGCTGGTATGTCTTTTTCCCATGGTCGAAATGTTTAATACCAGACGGCATGCATTTAAGGTGATGGGGGTAAGTTTCAAGGAGATGTGTGGTAGTTTTTTACACATACAGCGGTGTGTGCCCAGCATGCGCTGCCACGGGTGGTAGTGGAGTCAGATACAATAGATGCTTTCAAGAGACTTTTAGACAGATACATGGATGTGCAGAGATTGGAGGGATGTGGATCTTGTGTAGGTAGAAGGGACGAGTTTATTTCGGAATTTAATTACTAGTTTAATCAGTTGAGCACAACACGGTGGGCCGAGGGTCCTGTTCCTGTGCTGCGCTCTTCCATGCTCCATTGTAGCACTGATCAGCATTAAATTCCAACCTCCATCGTTCTGCCCATCTCACCAACCCTGTAACCTCGGATCAGCGCCACCACCAAGACCATTTCTGTCATCTGTCATCTGTTTAGGTGCGTCTCTTTTCTCCTCAAGTTATTTGTGAACGTGTGCATTTATTTTGTGTCTTTCTTGTACTAGTTTTAAACAGCATGTATAAATGTTGAAGTGAAACAGAAATACAACCTCCATCAATACAACTGTGTCTCATCAGATTCAACAGAAACACAGAAACGATAGCCGACACACATTACAGCAACGTGAATGTGGCTTTCGTTGCTTGAACTAAGCTCATTATTGCATTCAATCATTGAAAAATAGTCAGAGCTGTAAATGACAGAATGAAGAAGTAACTTTAACAACAGCACCCAGAAATGACTGAAGCACGATAAAATGGATGCAAATGCAAACATTTCATTGACACTTTCAGCTTTAAGTTCCCAGCACCATCACACAACCCACTGATCACTCACACTCTCCACCACAACCCAATGCCACCTCACACTCCACAACAGAAACCTCCACCACCTCACAATCCCACCAGAAACCACCAACACCTCACACTCCCCACCAGAAACCACCACCTCACACTCCCCCCAGACACCACCAACACCTCACACTCCCAACCAGAAACCACCACCACCTCACACACTCCCCACCCCCATCGATCATCCTGTTATAAGTTGGATGACCACAATCTGAGATCTTCCTTCTTCTTTCCTTCCCCTCTTGCGGCGTTCCTTGGTCCGTTAACCTTTGCCCTTGGACAGGATGTACTTGCAGGGGAGCTGCTCTTTCAGCACCTTGTGCACCTGTGGACCAGGGGAGTCGACGGTGAGGGACGAATACGGTGGTGAAGGAACGCAGTGAGACCGGACTATGTGGGGATCATAGCCCAGAGGAGGACAGCAGAGAACCCCTCCTCTCACCACCCATGGAACCCTTCACTGAACACCAGGAGATTCCCTCCCCTTCACAGCGACAACCCTATGCCCCCAAACACCAGGAGAATCCCATTCCTTCCAAATCAGAATATTCACTTTCCTTATAAACCATCCACTCCCCACCCTCCCACCCCGAAACACATGTAACACCTTCCCCCACACCAGGAAATTCGCCTTCCTTACAAACCATTGAAATCCCCTTGTCTGCACACTGGGATATCGCCTCCACCCTCTCCCACAATGGATAGAGTAGCATCCCCCTTTTCCGCCCCAACATCTGGCAGTCGGAGCTGCAGATAGGAGGAGCCGAAAACTTTTAAAAAAGTTGTTTCTGATTGCCACACACTTCTTCCAATAGTAAGAAGTTAGGGTCAAGCAAAGCGGCCACAGTGACAGTGGGTCAGCGTCAGAGTGGGCAGCTGAGGCTTCGGCTGGGAAGGCTTCGGTGTGAAGAAGCTGAGTAAGTGGCCCAGGTGCTGGGAGTGAGAGTGGATCTTTAAAAAGGCTTTGGTGGGGAGGCGCATGTACGAACGGGAGAGTTTAGTATTGTTGTTGATCCTTAAGTTCTTGACTCAGTGTAGGCAGGATGGCAGTCAGAGCAGTGGAAGGCTCCTCCTGAATGGTCTGGCACGTCAGGGAACCTCACCGTCTCCCTAATGACTACATCGGTGGGAAGTGCACCCAGCTGCAGGTCCCGACAGACCGTGTAAGGGACGGGAGCTGGAGTTGGATGTACTCGGGATCATCCGAAAAGCTAAGAAAGTCATCGATAAGCGTTTTACTGAGGTTGTCACACCCAAGGTGGAGGATTCAGATAAATGGGTGACCACCAGGTCAAGTAAGGGACTGAGGCAGTCAGTGCAGGTATCCCCTGCAACCATTCACCTCACCAACAGATAGACCTCTTTGGGTGCTGTTTCACAGGATGTTCTTTCAAGGACGAGCAGCAGCAATGGTCATATCTGTGGTACTGTGACCTTCTATGAGGCTCAGAGAGGTAAGGCGCAGTACGGCAGGACGTTAGTGATAAGAGATTCGACAGTGAGGGGGAAGACAGGAGATTCTATGGCCACAGAAGAGACAAAAATACGGTGTGTTGCTTCTTGAGTGCCAGGGTCAGGGATGTCTATGAGCGGCTGCAGAAAATTATCGAGGGGAAGGGTGAATAGCCAGAGGTCCTTGTACATGTTGGTACAAACGACATCGGCATAACAAGGGACGAGTTCCTGCAGAATGAGTACAGGGAGTTAGGTAACATGTTAAAAAAAGAAGGATCTCGTTGGTAGTGATCTCCGGATTATTCCTAATGCTGTGCCGGAGGTACAGGTAAGTGAAGAGGGGCTGTTGCCTTTTTGATAAGGGAGAACGTAAGAGCAGTGCTTAGAGATGACATTCTTAGGGGATCGTCCAGTGAGACCATATAGGTAGAACGTAGACACAAGGGAGGCTTACTCTAGTGGGGCTGCATTGTAAACCCCCGAAATGTCGGAGGGAACTGGATAACAGGTGTGTAGAGAAAATGCTCATAGTTGAAAGAAAATGATGTTGTATTGGTGGGAGATTTTAATTTCTCCAGTCTTGACTGTACAACCCAGAGTGTTTAAGAGTCTGGATGGAGTGGAATTTGTGAAATGTGCCCAGGGGAGTTTCCTGAGTCAATATATAGAGGGCCCTACTTGGGAGGTTGCAATACTGGACATCCTCTGAGGGAACTGAGGTGGCTTTCATGGCGTACTTTGGCTCTGGTGACCCATAGCTCTATTAGTTTTAAGCAAGTGAAGGAAAAGGATAAGACAGGTCGACAGGTTAGGGTCCCAAACTGGTGCAGGGCTAATTTTGGGGGAATTAGGCAGAATACAGCAGAGATCTATTGGGGAGCCTGTTTGAATGGAAAGGAATGAAAGACAAGTGGGAGGCTCTTGAGGGTGAGGTATCAAGAATCCAGGGGCAGCACATTCCTGTGAGGTAGGGTAAATTTAGCAAGTTCACGGATCCTTGGCTGATGACAGATATTGAGGCCCTGGTCAAGAAAAAGGGGTTTTGGAGGTCGGGAACGAGTGAATCCCTGGATGACTGTAAAAAGATGAAGAATACTCTTGAGAGGGAAATCAGGAGAGCAAAGAAAGGGTATGCGATGGATCTGGCAGGTAAGGTTAAGGGAAGTCCCAAGGGGTTCATCGGTATATTGAGAGTACAAGGGTGGCCATGGAGAGAGTAGATCCCCTTCGAGATCAGCAGGGCTGCCTATGTCTCGAGCCGCAAGAGAGGTAACCAAAACAGTAGATGATAATTGGCCAGCTGATGTTGTCTGTTTGGACTTTAGCAAGGCCTGCGACAAGGTCCTAAATGGTAGGCTTGTCTGAGAGGTTGGGACCCATGGAATCCAGGGAGAGCTGGTTGGGTGGATTCAAAATTTCTTGGAGGTGGGAAGCAGAGGGTGGTGCTTTAGGGTTGTTTCTCGGAATGGAGACGGTGACTCATGGTGCCGCGAGGTCGGGGGTGGGACCTTGTTAATCGCAATTTATATAAATGATTTGGGTGCAAATGCACAAGGCTTGATCGGTACATTCGCAGACGACTCTTAATTAGGAGGCGTCAGTGATAGTGAAGAAGGTGATCGTAGATTATAGGAGTGGTTTTGGATCAGCTGGGGAAGTAGGTCGTGGAGGAGCAAATGGATTTCAGTACAGATAAGTGTGAAGTGATGCACGTTGCCAAGTCAAACCAACGTAGGACTTGTACCATGAATGGTGGGACACTCGGGAGTGCAATGGAACAGAGTGACCTGGGGGTACAAGTGCAAAGGTCGTTGAAAGCGGTGTCACAGGTAGACAGGGTGGTGAAAAAGGTGTTACGCACACTGGCCTTCATCAGTCAGGGCATTGAATATTGGAGTTGGGACATTATGTTGCAGTTGCCTAAGTCAATGGTCTACTGTGTCCGGTTTTGGTCACCCTGTTTTCGGAAATACGTGGTTAAACTGGACAAAGTGCTGAAAAGATTTACAATAATGTTGACTGGACTAGAGGGCTTGAGTTAGAGGTTGGCTAGGCTGGGTCTTTATTCCTTGGAACAAAGGAGAATGAGGGGCGAAAGTGCAGAAATGTTTAAAAATTGAGAGGCATAAATGAGGTGGACGGTAACAGTCTCTCCCCCAGGGTAGGGGAGTCCAAAACTAGGGGGCATAGGTTAAGGGGAAAGATTTAACAGGGACATGAGCGGCAACCTTTTCACCCAGAGGGTGTTGAGTGTACGGAACGAGCTGCCAGAAGAAGTGGGTGAGGCAGGTACAATGGTATCATTTAAGAATCACTTGGATAGGGACATGGAGGGGAGGGGCTTGGTGAGAATTAGGCCGAATGCTGTAAATTGGATATGACTGAGTGGACACTGGGGTCGACACGGACTGGTTCGGCTGAAGGGCCTGTATCCATTCTGTATTGTTCTACGACTCTTTGGCACACCCAGGGAATATTCTGTCACAAGCTAAAGGAATCCCCATGATCCCCCTCCACCTCAACACTCGCGGGAATCCCCACAACCCAGCCCCACACAGGGGAAATGTACTTCTCCATAAATCCCTCAGATTTTCCCTTGGATCTGAGAAATACTCTCCACCACATCCAGGGGATTGCCCTCATCCCCCTCGGACCAGGGGATTCTCCTCATCGCCCACGGCCCAGGGGATTCCCCATCCCCCAAAAATCCAGGTAAATTTCCTTCCCTACCACGGAGACCCACGTCCTCACAGACCCCAGTGCAGTGGATTCCCGTCTCACAAGCGTGTTTCCCCTATTCCCAGCCAGTTCCGATGGAGGCTTTGAAAAGAACCATCAACTCGGATTCTCCTTCCACAACACTGCCTGACCTGTTGGGTGTTTGCAGCATCTTTTGAGCTTTTCACCCTTCCGGCCCCATCAGTGGAAACCCGGCCCGTCAAACTGGTGGAATCCACACCCCTGAATCTGTAAAGCCCAACTACCAAGAATGATTGGAATTCCCGCCACATGTTCACAAACTGAGATATAAACGTTAATACAATACTGGCACGCGTGAAAATGTTTCCCCGCACCAGCGGGAACGTCTCCTGCTCAAATCGATTTAAATCCCAAGTCACCAAACAGCAGGGAAATCAGAAAGTGACCATCATCCCCGAACGGTGGATGTAGAAATGGCAACTGGTGCCGAGATGTGATGGTCAGTCAGTGGTAAACGTGGTGGGAAACTCGATGGGAATGGAGGAGCAAGGCCGACTGGGGAAGGGCCAACTTCGGAACTTTGGAGCGGTCAATCGGGGTATGGGGGGGGAGGACCAGCGGTGATGGGAACGATCCTGGGAATAAGAGGATTAACCTGTGAGGAGCGTTTGATATTCTGGGCCTGTACTCGATGTTCAGAAGGATGAGGCAGTGTCTCATTGAAACCTCCAGGATACTGCAAGACCTGGATGGGGTGACGTAGAGAGGATGTGTACATTAGTAGGGGAGTCTTGGATCTCAGGGCACAGCTTCAGAATAAAGGGACGTCCAATTGAAACTGTTAAGAGGGATTTCTTCAGCCAGAGAAAGGTGAATCTGTGGAATCCGTTGCCACAGAGGGCTGTGGAGGCCAAGTGTATTTACGGCAGAGATTGATAGGTTCTTGTTCGGTGAGGGGGTTAAGGGTTTCGGGGAGAGGGCGGGAGGAAGAGTTCGAAACAAATCAGCCAGGATCGAATGGCGGAGCAGAGTCGATGTTCTGAATGGTCTAACTCTGCTCCTGTACCTGATGGTTGGCGGTGACGGAGTATGGACAGTCACTGGTGACTTGGATGTTACCGTTTCTGGGGTGGGACGGTGACCCTTGCCGGAGGAGTGGGTGGGGGTTTGGAGGTTATGACTATTCACGAAGGAAGGGCTACTCACTGCTCCGGGATTGCCAGAGCCACATGAACCTGAATCCCCACACCTGGGAAACAAACGTGGCGGCAAGTTTCTCACCTGCCGGAGAAACGCCTCCTGTTCCTCGGAGTTTCCCAGGTTGTTCTGCCCAACAAGCAGCACCTGGGCCTCGCCGATCATCTTCTCACATTCGTCATCTGACGGCAGCCCCTTGACTGGAAGGTGGAGAGAGGGTTTCAGTCACACCGCCGGCTGAGCAGACCCAGAGGCAAAAACACCCTCATTGTGATGGGGGTTGATGGTGGTGGTGGGAGTGTTGGTGGGGGGAAGGTCAGAAAGCAGGTCTGTTCTTCTGCTCTGGAGGCTGCAATGCATCTTGTCAGCGACTCAGGTCTCCAGCAGGGTGCAAGGGCAGCAGATATGGGGGAGGGGCAGGGAGGAGGGGGGTGGCTGCTGCAGCGAAAGAACAGGCAGATGGACTGTTCTGGTCAAACTCTGTCAATCTCTTCGACCCCACTCCTCCCCGACCCTCAGAAATGAGATGGACAGAACGTCAGAGGGGGAAGGAGGGATAGGGAGAAGGGGCCGTGGGGTCGGGGGGGTGTGCGGTCGAGGGTTGTGTGGAGCGAGGAGATGTACAGACCATCGGGGGTAGCTGGGTATGGGGAGAAGGTAGTGTGGGGTTTGGGGCAGTGTGGGATCGGGGGCAGTGTGGGGTCGGGGCTGTGTGGGGTCGAGGGTGGTTTGGAGCGAGGATAGGTACGGACCTTCGGAGGAAGCCGAGAAAGCGGAGGGGGAGCGTGAGGTCGAGGGCGGTGTAGGGTGGAGGAGATGGACAGACCGTCAGAGGGGGAAGGTTGGAATGGGGCAAGGGAGTGTGGGGTCGAGGGTGGTCTGGGGTCGAGGGGCGTGAGTTCGAGGAGATGGACAAACCGACAGAGAGGGAATATGGGAATGGGTCAGGAAGGTGTGGGGTCAGGCGCAATGTGGTGTATGGGGTCAGGGGCGGAGTGGGGTCGGGGGTGGAGTGGGGTCGGGGGCGGAGTGGGGTGCGGGCAGTGGGGTCGGGGCAGATTGGGGTCGGGGTCAAAGTGGGGTCAGGGGAGTTGTGGGGTAGAGGAGACGGACAGACAGTCACAGGGAGCAGGGGCTGTGAGACGGGCGGGTTAAGGTGGTCTCTCCAACACTGATCCTGTTTGCTGCTGAATACTGCTGGGGGACCCCACAGGGTGACACTGGTCACCAGCTCTGACTGAAGACGACCCCACCCCCCAACACACACACACAAGACCGAATACCTGAACACGTCTCTCCCTTTGGGCCAGAGGGCGATTCCTGAGTGGTCGCTCCGGCTGATGACCCTTTGTGACCTTTACCTTTGGATGTTGGCACATCTGGAAGAAATGAGGAAACAACAGAGTTTGGCAGAGTGCAGTGACCAAAGTCCTTCGTCAGGCTGGGACAGGAGGAGGGGCAATGAGGAATTCAGACACTCCAGTGCCCTCTGATATCAATCCACTCCACGTCCCCTCCAACATTCACACTGCCCAGCTATCCAGTGTGTTCCCACCCCTCCATCCAGCCGTTAACCATGCAAACGTTCCCCCCACCACCCCGATGACCAGCTTCCCGTTCCTCAGCCACCCATTCCCAACTCCAGCCATTTGCTACGGCCGGGCAAAGCCAGCGGTCCCCTGAAGCCCACCCGTCTCATCTCAGTGCCGCTGACCACATTGGTGTCCCTGACTTAGCTGCTGGTCGGTGACGGTTCCATCCGCTCCCTCACCCACGTCCCGATGCTTCCCGAAGAGGACTCCAACAACCCCATTGACCGTTCACATTTCCTCACCGAACGAACTCCAGGTCTGAGGCCCCGTGTCCTGGTCACCCCGCCCCATGACACTGTCTCAGACCAAGGGGTTTATTGTCCACCGCCCCTTCAAGAGATCTCAGACACTTCTGATACTTGACACGGCGGGTAGTGGAAGAACTGACCCCACCAGTAGACCCCCTCCGCAATGCACGTCCGGAAGCTGAACTAGTCCACGAAAGGTTGTACGTTACAGAGAGAGAGAGAGAGAGAGAGAGAGAGAGAGAGAGAGAGAGAGAGAGAGAGAGAGAGAGAGAGAGAGAGAGAGAGAGAGAGAGAGAGAGAGAGAGAGAGAGAGAGAGAGAGAGAGAGAGAGAGAGAACAAACCCACAAACACAAGACTTGGTACCTGAGGACGTGTCTCCGACAGAGGAAAGTTCCTCGCTGGATTCTCCAGATGATGAACCCTTGGGCAGTTGACCTGTGAAAGTCTCCGTGTCTGGAATTATGGAACAGAGACACGGCAGATTGTAAACAGCGAAACAGGTCGTCAGGCTGGACACAACTCTGCGCAACAGGTGGTATAGAGAAACCAATAGCATCAGTCTCCCTCATCGACATTTCCTCCCAAAACACGGTCACTACAGGTCACTCTCCACTCTCACAGTCGGGATCAATTGCAGGGACTGAACATGCGGATCAGGTTTCCCTTCAATGATCCCACCACTGATTCCTGAGCTGGGCTGTCTCCACCCCTCTATTCTCACCCATCCAATCAAGAGATTCACTGGTTCCCAATTCCTCATGCGAGTGTACGCCTCCCTCTTGTTCTCAACCAGAGCCTCAAAATATCTCGTCAACCGGGGTTCCCTAAACCGGCCGCACTTCCCCGTCCCTCTAACATGAACATGCATACTGTGAAACCTTGACAAACGTTTTAAAAACTTATCACTTTGCAGCTGCTCCTTCCCTGCAGTGGATCTCACCCACTCCACCAATGCAAGAATCTGACCAATGGATCTAGAGTTTGCCCTGCCCCAGTTCAGACTCAGAACCTGTGAAGCGGTCGAATCCTTCTCCATAACTATTTTAGATCTCATGGAATTATGATCACTGGACGGCAAGTCCCCGCCAACAGACACTTCTGCTATTAGCTCTTCCTCATAGCGCAGAAAAAGGTGTAGTGTTGCATACTATATAGGAGTTTTCGGTACATTTTGATAAAGGAAGTTTTCTTGGACACCTTTCACAAAATCACTCCGCCTAAGCCTTTTACACTGTGGTTGTCACGGTCAATACTGGGGAAGATAAAACCCACTAACATTCGGCTGATATGTTTACAACCAGCTGCAATCTCTCAGCGCATATCTTCCATTCTCCGATGCCAAAGTCCCACAATGCCCTCCAATGCGCTCACACCTCAAACACTGCTCGATACACTGACACTCCTCTGCCCGCTTATATCACTGCACTCCACGTACCCTCCAATATTGACACTGTCCAGCTGTCCAGTGTGTTCCCACCCCTCCATCCGAGTGTTAACCCTCCAGACATACGCCCAGCCCGATGATCAGCTTCCTGTCCCACAGCCACCCATTCCCAACTCCACCCATGTACTCCGGCTGGACTCAGCCAACGATCCCCTGAAGCCCACACATCTCATCCCTGTTCCGCTGAGAACATTGGTGTTCCTGACCCTGCAGCTGCTCAGTGACGACGCCATCGGCTCCCTCGTCCACGTCCCAATACATCCTGAAGGTGATTCCAACATCACATGTGACCGCTCACATACCCTGAGCCACCAAACCCCAAGTCTGACTCTCCTTGCTCTGGTCAGCTGGGCCCATTACCCAGCATTAGACAAAGAGGTTTATCGTCCACCATATCAATGGGCACTGCTCCTTTGAGAGATCGCGGACGCTGCTGACACTTAGCAAGTGGGTGAGGAGGAACCACTAACGCCACCAGTCACCCCCAATCCACTGCACGTCCGACAGCTGAACTGGTCCACGGGACGTTGTGTGTTACAGAGGGAGAGAGTGAAGGAACCCACAGACACAAGACTTGGTACCTGAGGACGTTTCTCCTGCTGGGACAGAGGAAGGCTCCTTGCTGGGTACTCCAGATGATCGTTCCTTCGGCCGTTGTCCTGTCGAAGTCTCTGTGTCTGGAATAAAGGAACAGAGACAAGGGAGTTTGGAAAAAGGGAAACAGGTTGTCAGGCTGGACACGACTCTGGGGAACAGGGGTTGTGGAGAAACCAACAGCATCCGTCTCCGTCACCGACTCTTTCTCCCAAACCTCGGTCAAACCAGGTCACTCTCTTCACTCAAAGTCGGAATGAATTTCAGGGACAGAACATGGGGAGCAGGTTCCCCTAAATTGATCGCATCACTAATTCCTGAGCTGGGCTGTCCCCACCCCACTCTGCTCACCCATCATCAAGAGATTCACTGGTTCCCAATTCCTCATGCACAGTGTACGCCTCCTTCTTGTTCGAAACCAGATCCTCAATATATCTCGTAAACCAGAGTTCCAGAAACCTGCTGACCTTGCCCTTCACCCTAACATGAACATGCAGACTCTGAAATCTTGACATCACATTTTAAAAAACCTACCATTTTGCAGATGTTCCTTCGCTTCAGTGAATCTCACCTACTCCACCAATGCAAGAATCTGACCAATGGCTCCGGAGTTTTCTCTGCCCCAGTTCAGGATCCGAACCTGTTAACGGTCGAATCCTTCTCAATAACTATTTTAAATCTCATGGAATTATGATCACTGGATCGCAAGTCCTCGACAACAGACACCTCCGCCATTTGCACTTCCTCATACAGCAGGAGGAGGTCTAGTGTTGCAAACTATATCGGAGTTGCTGTATATATTGATAAAGGAAGGTTGCTTGGACACATTTCATAAATTCCACTCCGCCCAAGCTTATAACACTGTGGTTGTCACAGTAAATACTGGGGAAGGTAAAACCTCCCACTAACAATTCGCTGTTATGTTTACAACCAGCTGCAATCGCTCTGCACATATCTTACATTCTCCGATGCCCTAGTCCCACAATGTTCTCCAATGCCCTAACACCTCAAGCACTGCTCCATAGCTCGACAATCCTCTGCCCGCTGATGTCACTTCCCTCCACGTACCCTCCAACATTGACACTGCCCAGCTGTCCAGTGTGTTCCCACCCCGGTATCCGCGTGTTAACCCTCCAGACATCCTCCACCCCGTCAACAGCTTCCTGTCCCGCAGCCAGCCAATCCCAATTTCACCCATGTTCTCCGGCCCGACTCAGCCAGCTGTCCCCTGAAACCCACACAACTCATCCCTGTGCCGCTGATAACATTGGTGTTCCTGACCCTGCAAATGGTCAGTGCCGCCGCCTTCCGCTCCCTCACCCACGTCCCGATATTTCCTGAAGGTGACTCCAACATCCCATGTGACTGCTCCCATACTCTGACCAACCAAACCCCAGTTCTGACTCTCCTTGCTTTGGTCAGCCGGGCCCATAACCCAGCATCAGACTAAGGGGTTTATTGTATACCGTATCAATGGGCACTGCCGCTTTGAGAGATCGCGGACGCTGCAGACAATTAGCACAGGGGGGTGAGACAAACCACCAACCCCACCAGTCACCCCCCCCCCAATATACTGCACGTCCGGCAGCTGAACTGGTCCACGGGACGTTGTGTGTTACAGAGGGAGAGAGTGAAGGAACCCACAGACACAAGAATTGGTACCTGAGGACGTTTCTCCTGCTGGTACGGAGGACGGTTCCTTGCTGGGTTCTCCAGATGATCGTTCCTTCGGCCGTTGTCCTGTCGAAGTCTCTGTGTCTGGAATAAAAGAACAAGGACAAAGGAGATCGGAAAAAGCGAAACAAGTCGTCAGGATGGACACGATTCTGGGGAACAGGGGGAGTGGAAAAACCAAGAGCATCCGTCTCCGTCACCGACTCTTCCTCCCAAACCTCGGTCACACCAGGTCACTCTTCACTCAAAGTCGGGATGAATTTCAGGGACTGATAATGGGGAGCAGGTTCCCCTAAAATGATCGCATCACTGATACCTGAGCAGGGCTGTCCACACCTCTCTCTGCTCACCCATCCCATCAAGTGATTTCCCGTTCCCAATTCCTCATGCGCAGTATACGCCTACCTCTTGTTCTCAACCAGAGCCACAATATACCTCGTCAACCAGGGTTCCCTAAAACTGCCGCACTTTCCCTTCACCCTAACATGAACATGCAGACTCTGAAATCTTGACATCACGTTTTTAAAACCCTACCACTTTGCAGATGCTCCTTCTCTGCAGCGAATCTCATCCACTCCACCAATGCAAGAATCTGCCCAATGGATCCAGAGTTGGCTCTGCCCCAGTTCAGGATCCGAACCTGTGCACCGCTCGAATCCTTCTACATAACTATTTTAAATCTCATGGAATTATGATCACTGGACTGCAAGTCCTCGCCAACAGACACTTCCACCAGTTCCCCTTCCTCATACCGCATGAGGAGGTCCAGTGTTGCAAACTATATCGGCGTTTCCTGTATATATTGATGAAGGAAGCTTTGCTGGACACATTTCACAAATTCAACCCCGCCCAAGCCTTTTACATTGTGGTTGTCACGATCAATACTGGGGAAGGTAAAACCAACCACCAACACTCGGCTGTTATGTTTACAACCAGCTGCAATCTCTCTGCACATATCTTCCATTCTCCGATGCCCAAGTCCCACAATGTCCTCCAATGCGCTAACACCTCAAACACTGCTCGATACACCGACACTCCTCTGCCCTCTGATATCACTCCCCTCCACGTACCCTCCAACATTGACACTGCCCAGCTGTCCACTGTGTTCCCACCCCTCCATGCCAGCGTGAACCCTCCAGCCATCTCCACACCACGATGATCAGCTTCCTGTGTCGCAGGCACCCAATCCCAACTCCACGCATGTGCTCCGGCCAGACTCAGCCAGCGGTCCCCTGAAGGACACCCGTCTGATCCCAGCGTCGCTGACCAGTTTGGTGTTCATGACCCTGCAGCTTGTCAGTGACGGCTCCATCCTGTCCCTCACCCACGTCCCGATCCTTCCTCAAGATCAATCCAACATCCCCACAGACCGCTCACAATCACTCACCCACTAAACTCCACGACCCCGTGCTCTGCACGCTCGGCCCAATGACCCAGACTCAGATCAAGGGATTTCTTGCCCACTGTATCAATGGACACTGACCCTTCGACAGTGCTGACATGGCACGGGGGGTTAGAGGAACCACTGACCGCACTAGTCACCCCCCACTGCACTTCACGTCCAGAAGCTGAACTGGTGTATAGGAGGTTGAGTCTTACAGAGCGACAGAGTGAACAAACCCACAGACACCAGACTTGTTACCGGAGGACGGGTTTCCCGCTGGGACAGAGGACGGTTCCTTGCTGGGTTCTCCAGATGATGATCCCTTGGGCTGTTGCTCTGTGGATTTCTCCGAGTCTGGAATGAAGGAACAGAGACGAGGGAGATTGGAAGCAGCGAAACAGGTCGTCAGGCGGGACACGTGTCTGGATAACAGGGGGCGCGGAGAAATCAACAGCATCCGTCTTCCTCACCGACACTTCCTCCCAGACCTCGTCACTCCAGGTCACTCTGTTCACTCAGAGTCGGGTGAATTTCAGGGACTGAACATGGGAAGCAGGTTCCCTTCAATGAACCCACCAGTTATTCCTGAGCTGGAATCAGGAACTAGGGTTCTGTCTCCACCCTTCTGTGCTCACCCTTCCCATCAAGAGATTCACTGGTTCCCAATTCCTCATGCGCAGTATACGCCTCCCTCTTGTTCTCAACCAGAGCCTCAATATATCTCGTGAACCGCAGTTCCCTAAACCTGCCGCACTTGCCCTTCACCCTAACATGAACATGAAGACTGAAATCTTGACATCACGTTTTTTAAAACCTACCACTTTGCAGATGCCCTTTCCCTGCAGTGAATCTCACCCACTCCAGCAATGCAATAATCTTCCCAATGTCCCCAGAGTTTGCTCTGCCCCAGTTCAGACTCCGAACCTGTGAAACGGTCGAATCCTTCTCATAACTATTTTAAATCTCATGGGATTATGATCATTGGACCGCAATTGCTCTCCAACAGACTCTTCCGCAATTTGCTCTTCCTCATACCGCAGGATGAGGTCGAGTATTCAAGCTATATCGGAATTTATGTATATATTGATAAAGGAAGCTTTCTTGGACACATTTCACAATTTCCACTCCGCCCAAGCCTTTTACACTGTGGTTGTCACGGTCAATACTGGGGAAGGTAAAACCTTCCACTAACACTCGGCTGATATGTTTACAACCAGCTGCAATCTCTCAGCGCATATCTTCCATTCTCCGATGCCAAAGTCCCACAATGCCCTCCAATGCGCTCACACCTCAAACACTGCTCGATACACTGACACTCCTCTGCCCGCTTATATCACTGCACTCCACGTACCCTCCAATATTGACACTGCCCAGCTGTCCAGTGTGTTCCCACCCCTCCATCCGAGTGTTAACCCTCCAGACATACGCCCAGCCCGATGATCAGCTTCCTGTCCCACAGCCACCAATTCCCAACTCCACCCATGTACTCCGGCTGGACTCAGCCAACGATCCCCTGAAGCCCACACATCTCATCCCTGTTCCGCTGAGAACATTGGTGTTCCTGACCCTGCAGCTGCTCAGTGACGACGCCATCGTCTCCCTCGTCCACGTCCCAATACATCCTGAAGGTGATTCCAACATCACATGTGACCGCTCACATACCCTGAGCCACCAAACCCCAAGTCTGACTCTCCTTGCTCTGGTCAGCTGGGCCCATTACCCAGCATTAGACGAAGAGGTTTATCGTCCACCATATCAATGGGCACTGCTCCTTTGAGAGATCGCGGACGCTGCTGACACTTAGCAAGTGGGTGAGGAGGAACCACTAACGCCACCAGTCACCCCCAATCCACTGCACGTCCGACAGCTGAACTGGTCCACGGGACGTTGTGTGTTACAGAGGGAGAGAGTGAAGGAACCCACAGACACAAGACTTGGTACCTGAGGACGTTTCTCCTGCTGGGACAGAGGAAGGCTCCTTGCTGGGTACTCCAGATGATCGTTCCTTCGGCCGTTGTCCTGTCGAAGTCTCTGTGTCTGGAATAAAGGAACAGAGACAAGGGAGTTTGGAAAAAGGGAAACAGGTTGTCAGGCTGGACACGACTCTGGGGAACAGGGGTTGTGGAGAAACCAACAGCATCCGTCTCCGTCACCGACTCTTTCTCCCAAACCTCGGTCAAACCAGGTCACTCTCTTCACTCAAAGTCGGAATGAATTTCAGGGACAGAACATGGGGAGCAGGTTCCCCTAAATTGATCGCATCACTAATTCCTGAGCTGGGCTGTCCCCACCCCACTCTGCTCACCCATCATCAAGAGATTCACTGGTTCCCAATTCCTCATGCACAGAGTACGCCTCCTTCTTGTTCGAAACCAGATCCTCAATATATCTCGTAAACCAGAGTTCCAGAAACCTGCTGACCTTGCCCTTCACCCTAACATGAACATGCAGACTCTGAAATCTTGACATCACATTTTAAAAAACCTACCTCTTTGCAGATGTTCCTTCTCTGCAGTGAATCTCACCTACTCCACCAATGCAAGAATGTGCCCTATGGCTCCGAGGTTTTCTCTTCCCCAGTTCAGGATCCTAACCTGTGGACCGTTCACATCCTATTGCACTGTTATTTTAAATCTCATTTAATTATGGTCACCGGAGCCCGAGTGCTCGCAGACAGACGCTTCCGCCATTTCCTCTTCCTCATACCGCAGGAGGAGGTCTAGTGTTGCAAACTCCATCTGAGTTTTCTGCGTATAGTGATAATGGAAGCTTTCTGGGACACATTTCGCAAATTCCACTCCGCCCAGGTATCTTCCACTGTGGATGTCCCAGTCAATATTGTGGAAGTTAAACTTTTCCACTAATACTCGGCTGTTATGTTTACAATATTGTGCAATCTCTCCACATATCTTCCATTCTCCGATGACCAATTCCCACATTGCCCTCCAATGCCCTAACACCTCAAACACTGCCCAATACCCCGACACACCCGTGCCATCTGATGTCACTCCTTTCCACGTACACACCAACATTGACACCGCCCTGCTGTCCAGTGTTGTTCCACACATCCATAGGGGCCTTAACACTGCAGACGCCCCCCCCCATCCCATGACCAGCTTCCCGTTCGTCAGCCACCCCGTCCCAACTCCAGCATTTGCTCCAGCCGAGCTCAGCCAGTTATCCCCTGAAGCCGACACCTATGGTACCAGTGTGCTGACCACTTTGGAGTTCCTGACGCTGCTGCTGGTCAGTGACGGCTCCGTCCTCTCCCTCACCCACGTCCCGATCCTTCCTCAAGGTCAATCCAACATCCCCACTGACCGCTCACATTCCGTCACCCACCAAACCCCACGTCTGATTTTCCCGTGCTCTGGTCGCTCGGCCCCATGGCCCAGCCTCAGATCAAGGGGTTTTGTTGTCCACTGTATCAATGGACACTGCTCCTTCGAGAGATCTCGGACAGTGCTGACATATGGCACGGTGGGTTAGAGGAACCACTGAACGCACTAGTCACCCCCCACTGCACTGCACGTCCAGAAGATGAACTGGTGCATGGGAGGTTTTGTTTTACAGAGTGTGAGAGTGGAAAAACCCACAGACACAAGATTTGGTACCGGAGGACGTGTCTCCCGCTGGGACATAGGACGGTTCCTTGCTGGATTCTCCAGATGATGATCCCTTGGGCTGTTGCCCTGTGGAACTCTCCGAGTCTGGAATAATGGAAAAGAGACAAGGGAGATTGGAAGTAGCGAAACAGGTCGTCAGGCTGGACACGTGTCTGGGTAACAGGGGGCGTCCCTCACTGTCTCCCTCACTGACTGTTCCTCCCAAACCTCGGTCACTCCAGGTCACTCCCCTCAATCAGAGTCGGGATGAATTTCAGGGGCTGCACATAGGGATCACGTTTGAATTCAATTATCCCACCACTGATTCCTGAGCTGGGCTCTCCAGGTGTGGATCCGTGGATGTCTTGCATCCCTCCTCTCCAACGCCCCTCCTTTCTATGGCCACCTCTCAGACTGCATCCTCCCCTCCAGTCCGTTTGTCCCCTCCCCTAGCCGTCCCATACTGCACCCCCTTCTGTCTCCCTCCTCCCCTCTCTCTGCACTCACCTTCCTCCTCCACCCCATTCTTCCTCCTCCTCCACTCTTTATCCCCACCCACCACTCTTCCCTCCTTTCTCTCTCATTCCCCGACTCCCCATCCCCCACCCTCCCTTCCCTTCATTCCCCCTAGCTCTACCCTCTCCCCTTAAATACCACTTCCTATCCCCAACTGTCCTTCTTCCCATCACCTTCCTGCACTCTTCCCCTCCATCCCTCCCCATGGTCACTTCTCGATTTCTCACACAGATTTGTGGAGATCTTTGGTAAGTTTGACACAGACCCCCAGGGTTTCCATATGTTTGTGTGGAGATTTCAGTGAAATTCCCAGCTTACCGACATGGACTCTCCAGTATTGATCTCTGGTTGAGCTACAGGGGCCAAAGAGTGGTAGGTAGATCCTTGATCAGGCTAAGCTCCTCCAGGGGTATCAATGTTCAAGGGAAGCTGGCAGTACTGAGTCATCCTGGTGCAGTGAGTCACAGTGCTGCCCCGAAGCTCCCGTAACCAGGGTTCGATCCTGACGCCTGGTGCTGTGGAAGTGGAGCTTACATGTCCTCTGCAGGACCATGATGCTTTCCCTGAGTTTCATCACACGTCCCAATAATTTGTGGGGAGGAGGGAGATTTGGTCCACATGTGTGGAAGGTAAGAACAGGAGGGTTAAAGGTCACTTTGTGGGATGTATAACAGGTAAGGCTGGGCAGCTGACAGGAAATCTCAGTCCTCTGTGTGTGTTGCTGATTGGGGATATCCCAGAATTTCCCCACAACCTTCCACACCACTGTGTCAATGGGGAACCTACCTGTACAGTACACAGAATGGTTACCGGGAGTGGACGTCAGATGATACACGAAGTAACCGGTGCAGTTTTTCACCTTGACCTCACAGTCCCAGTAGCAGGTGTTTCCACGCCAGGTGAAGCAGACAGTCCTGTTTACCTCCCCCTCTCCCATGCTGGGATGGGAACCTGGAATGAGGTTTATAAACAGTGTAAATGTCCCCGGACCCACAGTACCACGGGGAATGATAAACCTGGATCCACTGTAAAACAGTGTTTGACAACCCAGGGTCCGGTCCGGTTTCAGTCATCAGTGAGCTGCAGCGCTCACCCTCCTCACCCCACACTCCCCGCAGCAGCAACTGGTCCCTGAGACCGGATTCTGTTGGGGAGGTCCTGGGTGTCCCCGTGGCTGAGACTGGGAACAAGAGGCCCCGCCCCTGATGTGTCTGTCAGCCGGTGAAGCCTCGCCCATGATGTGACTGACAGTTGGTGAAACCCCACCCCTGATGTATCAGAAGGTTGGTGAAAACCCGCCCCTGACGTGTCTGACAGCCGAAACACATCCCTGGTCCATTACGTTGAATTTCATTAATTCCCGAGATTTAAAGATATCGAAGACAATACAAGGCTAATTGCAATGGATTACAATATTTATAAATCAAATCGGGCAATCATTACTAAAACTAGAAATCATAACTTTGAACGAACAGAAACCACTTTTAAAATTACAAACTATACAGAGCAGAATAGTACAGCGCAGGAACGGGCCCTTCGGCCCACTATGTTGTGCTGACCTAATTAAACAAGTTATCATATGCCTAACTGAACGAATACCTTCTGCATACACCATACCCATATTCTTGCATTCTCTGGACATTCATGTGCCTATCTAAGAGATGCCTCCATCGTATCTGCCTCCACCATCACCCATGGCAGAACATTCCAAGCACCCACCACTCTCTGTATGAAATAATTTCCTCACACATTTCCTTTGAACTTACCTTCTCTCACCTTAAATGCATATCTTTTTGTATCAGATATTTCGATTTCCCCTCCACCCCCACCCCCCAGGACAAAGATACCGGCTGTCTGCTCTATGTATGTCTCTCATAATCTTATAAGCTTCTATCAAGTATCCCCTCTGACTCCACTGCTCCACAGGAAACAACCCAATATTGTCCAACCTCTCCTCATCGTAGATGCCCTCTAATCCAGACAGCATCCTTGTAAAACTGTCCTGCACCCTCTCCAAAGCATCCACACCCTTCCTGTAATGGCACAATTGCAGTCAGTTGGATGGGCTGAAGTGTGTCTACTTCAATGCGAGGTGTATCAGGAACAAGGCTGCTGAACTTCCAGCATTGGTAAGTATACGGAACTATGACGTTGTGGCCATTACAGAGACTTGGTTGTGACAAAGGCAGGAATGTCTGCTGGATATTCCGTTGTTTAGATGTTTCAAAAGGAACAGGGATGGAGGTAAAAGTGGTGGGCTTTGCTTACCATGGACAGTGTCACAGCTGTAGAAAGGGAGCATGTCCTGGAGAGGTCGTCTTCTGAGTCAGTGTAGGTGGAAGTCAGAAACAGGACCATAGTGACCACTCTATTGGGACTATTCTACAGACACTCCAACAGCATCACTGAGGGCAGTTCGGAGGCATACTTCGGAGAGGTGAAAAAATAACAGGGTTGTTGTCATGGGTGATTTCAACTTACCTAATATTGATTGTCGCTTCATTAGTGAAAAGGCGATAGATGGGGCGGAGTTTGTTTGGTGTGTTCAGGAAGGATACCTGACACAACATATGGACAGGCCGACTAGAGGAGATGCCATACTGGGCATGGTACTAGGCAATGAGAGATCTGATCTCTTGGTGGGAGAGCATTTTGGAGATGGTGACCATAACTCCTTGAGCTTTACCACAGCCTTGGAGAGGGATAGGAGCAGATGATAAGTATTTAACTGGAGGAAGGGGAAATATGAAGCTATTAGGCAGGAATTTGGTAGCGTGTAATGGGAACAGATTGGGTTAGTGCTCAACGGAAATGTGGAGGTTGTTGCAGAGTACTTGTCTGGAGTTCTGGGTAGGTTTGTTTCATTGAGCCAGGGTAAGGGTGGTAGAGTGAAGGAACCGTGGTTGACACATGATGTAGAATATCCTGGCAAGAGGAAGAAAGAAGCTTACCTGATATTTGAAAAGAATAGATCAGACACGTCTCTGGAGGGTCACAAGGTAGCTAGGAGGGAACTTAAGAGTGGACTTAGGAGAGATAGAAGGGGATATTAGAAGGCCTTGGCGAGTTGGATCAAGGAAAACCCCAATGCATTCTACACGTATGTGCAGAATAGGAGGATGACTGGAGTGTAGGAAGGACCTATCAGGGATAAAAGAGGAAACATATGCCTGGAGTGGGAAGAGGTAGGGGAGGTCCTTTTGAAAACTTTGCTTCAGAATTCACCAGAGAGAGAGTTTGACGTTTGTGAGGATGGTGTCCAACGGGCTGATATGCTCGGGTTTGTCGACGTGAGGAAAGAGGATGTGCTGGAACCTCTGAAACACGTTAAGATCGGTAAGTCACCGGGTCCAGACGGGAAATATCCAGCGTTTTTACAGGAAGCGAGGGAAGAGATTGCTGCGCCTTTATCGATGATCTTTGCATCCTCACTGGCCACAGGAGTAGTGGACGATGATTGGAAGGTTGCAAATATTGTAGCTTTGTTCAGGAAAGGGAGTGGGGATAACCCTCAGAATTACAGACCCGTGAGTATTACTTCAGTGGTGGGAAAATTACTGGAAAAGATCCTTAGAGACAGGATTTATGGACATTTAGAGAAGCATAGGCTGATTAGGGACAGCCAGCATGGCTTTGTGAGGGGCAGGTCGTTTCTAACTAGCCTGATTGAATTCTTTGAGGATGTGAGAAAGCACATTGATGAAGGTAGAGCAGTGGATGTGGTGAACATGGATTTTAGTAAGACATTTGATCAGGTTCCTCATGGAAGGCTCATTCAGAAAGTCAGGAAGCATGGTATCCGGGGAACCTGGCTCTGTGGATTCAGAATTGGCTCGCCCATACGATAGAAGACAGAGGGTGGTGGTAGATGGAGCGTATTCTACCTGGAGCCAGTGACCAGTGGTGTTCCACAGTGGAGCTCTTTGTGATTAGTATGGATGTTTGCTGTAGGTTACACAGGACATTGATAAGATGCAGAGCTGGGCTGAGAAGTGGCAGATGGAGTTCAACCCGGCAAAAGTGTGAAGTGATAAACTTTGGAAGATCGAATTTGCAGGCAGAATACAAGGTTAATCACAGGACTCTTAGTAGTGTGGAGGAACAGAGATATCTTGGTGTCCACGTCCATAGATCCCTCAAGTTTGCTGTGCAGGTCGATTGGGTTGTTCAGAAGGCATATGGTGTGTTGGTTTTCTTTAGTCGGGGTATTTAGTTCAAGAGCCGCAAGGTGGTGTTGCAGCTCTGTAGAACTCTGGTGAGACCACACTTGGAGTATTGTGTTCAGTTCTGGTCCCCTCATTATAGGAAGGATGTGGAAGCTTTAGAGTGGGTGCAGAGGAGATTTACCAGGATGCTGCCTGGATTGGAGAGCATATCTGATGGTTGAGCGAGCTGGGGCTTTTCTCTTTAAAGAGAATGAGGATGAGAGGTGACTTGACAGAGGTGTACAAGGTGATAAGAAACATCGATCGAGTGGACCGTTAGATACTTTTCCCAGCGTAAAAGTGGCTAAGACGAGGGGCCATAATTCTAAGGTGATTGGAGGAAGATATAAGGAGGATATCAGAGCCAAGTTTTTTTTTACACAGAGAGTGGCGGGTGCGTGGAACAAACTGCCAGCAGAGGTGGTGGGGCAGATACATTTGGGACATTTAAGAGACTCTTAGAAAGACACATGAATGATAGAGAAATAGAGGGCTATGTTGGAGGGAAGAGTCAGCTAGATCTTAGAGCAGGTTAAAATGTTGGCACAACATCGTGGGCCGAATGGCTTGTAATGTGCTGTAATGTTCTATGTTGTAATCGGGCGACCAGAACTTAACGCAATACTCCATATGTGGTGTAACCAGAGGTTTTCAGAGTTGCAACATATCTTTCTGACTCGAACCTGACATGACCAATGAATACAAGCATGCCATATGCCATTTTTACCATCCCATCAACAAGTGAAGCCACTCTCAGGGAGCTATGGACTTAGACCCTTGACCCCTCTGTACATCGACATTGTTAAAAGTCCTGTTATTAACACTGTACTGTCCCTTTATATTTCATCTCTCAAGTGAAACAGCTCAGACTGGCCAGACAAAACTCCATCTGCCATTTCTCTTCCCATATCTGTAAGTGATCTATATCCCGCTGCATCCTTTGCTAATCTTCATCCCTGTGGAACACCAGTGATCACAGACCTCCAGCCAGAGTCCCATCGACAAATGCCCTTTGCCCTCTACGGGCACGCCAATTCTGAATCCAAAAGGCCAATTCTCCATGGATCCCATGCATCTTAAACTTCTGTATGAGCCTCCCCTGAGGGACCATGTTAACCCTTTCACTAAAATCCATGTGGACATCATCGACAGCTCTATTTTCATCAATCACCTTCGGTAACTCCTCGAAAACTCAATCAAGTTAGCAAGGCACTACTTTCCACCCCCCCCCCATACAGCCATGCTGACTGTCCCTAATTATGCCATGGTTTTCCAAATGCTCCTAAATCCTATCCTTAAAAAGCTATCAATTAGCTTCACTGCCACTGTTGAGAGGCTCACTCGTGTACAGTTACCAGGGTTAGCCCCTTTGCCAACATTTTCGCTAAATCTGAACTAAATGTTACTTTTATTTAATTTGTTTCGATTAATTGATAAACTGTGGGAGTCCTGAGGCGTGTCCAGCTCCCTGGGAGCTGCTCCTCCACTGAAATAAGTGGATCGTCTGAAACTGTTCCAGGTTTACACTGGAGTGGGATCAACTGGAGCATCATATCCGCAGCCCAACTCAAGGACGTTCCCGCTCCTCCAGCAGAGTCCATGAGGATCCAGGGCTGGAGAATGGTCCGAGTAACTGTGGGGAGACCTCTCATCGTCCACCAGTGGGGCTCCTCTGAAGACATCCGAGTACTCAGTCTGACACTACCCGAAAATAAAGGCGCCACACTGATGTAAACTCTGACCCTACCGTTTAACCAGCCTGGGCTCTCCGCCGAGCAGCGATCCTCTGGAATGACCATCTCGGGAATCTTCCATCCGCCGGAACTGAAACAACAATCAGGGAGTCAGCCCCTGAACTGAGGGGGATTATTTACCCAGAGAGAGACAGCGAATTGGGGCCCATTCTGTCCGTTAACCTGTCCCTAGTCAATATCCCCCAATCCCGAAAATCCCCCTTCTGTTATCTCTCCCCTTCTACCTTCCCCTTTCTCTCTCTCTACAGTGTGGGATCTCCTCCTTCCCTGTATTTATTCCCCATCCCACTGTAATCACTGATGAGCCCGGTCTCCCTGAATTTCCCCTTCACACACTCCTTGTTCTACTGTTTCCATTCATTCCTTCTGGGTCCAATTTCTCAGAAATTATCTCCTCACATTACCTGTTGAATCGGTACCATCCCACTACAAGATGTCCATAACCCATCCACCGCTCGCTGGAGCACTCAGTGTGGGAACAATCCGTGCTCCTCCAGGGCTGTTCCAGGACGCTGTGGTTCACACACGGATCACCTGGTGGGGAGTCTGCGGCTGAAGAACAGAAAGATGTTGAGTGTTAATGTGAAGTTCAACACATGTATCCCAGCCTCTTGTTCCCTCAAGCAACCTCATCGACACCTCCACCCTCACCAACCCCGGAACACCAATAAAAAAATTCCATTGGTGGAATGTGGGCTTGGTAGGTGTTAACTGCCCAGCCCGGGCCAGCGTTTAAGTGCCCAGCCCAAGGTGCCGATGAGAAGGCAGCGTTAGGCTGACTGCTTGAACCGCTGCAGTCCTCGAGGTGTGGGTGCACCCACAGTGCTCTTGGGGAGGGGGATTCCAGGATTTTGACCCAACGACAGTGAAGGAACGGCAATGTATTTCCATGTCTGGATGGTGCGTGATGTGGAAGGTAACCTCCTGGTAGTGGTGTCCGCACGCGTTTGCGGATCCGGTCCTTCTCGCTGGTGGACGTCATGGGTTTGGAAGGTGCTGTCCAGGGAGTCTTGGTCAGTTACTGCAGGGCATCCTGTAGATGGTACAACTTGCTGCTACTGTGTGTCGGTGGTGGAACGAATGAACGGGTGTGGCTGGGGTGTCTGTCATTCGAGCTGCTACATCTGTATGGTGTCGAGCCTCCTGTGCTGTTGTATCTGCATCCATCCAGGAAAATGGAAACTGTTCCCTCACAATCCTGACTTGAGCCTTGTAGATGGAGGGAAGGCTTTGGGGAGTTAGGAGGGTAGTTACTCTCTTCAGGATTCTACCTACCCCTCTAACCTGCTTCTGTAACCACATTGGGTATATGGCTGCTCCAGTTCAGTTTCACACTTACTCTCTGACCAACAACAGCATCACCCAGGTGACCACTGGAACCAATCCCACGTCTCTGGACTCAGCTTCGTCGCTCTCCCGCCATCTACGTACTTCGACAGAGACAAATCTTTGGCCCATCGAGCTCATGCTAGCTTCCAGGGCAGCAATCCCATCAATCCCATTGCCCCTTCTCCTTACCTCCGTGTACCCTGCAGCTCATTCACTGACACTTGCCCACCAGCTCCACTTTAGTTCCTCCTGTCATTAACCCACACTCTGGGGCATTTGACAGCAGCTGAATAACCCGCACGTCTTTGGGATGTGGGAGGAAACCGGACCACCTGGGGGAAACCCACACGGTCACAGGTAAACGTGCAAACTCCACACAGACAGCACCGGCGGTCGGGATTGCACCTGGGGCATTGGAGTTGTGCGACAGCAGAGAACCACAAAGACTATCTGCGCACACACAGACTGATCTCCGATCGAAAATCTACTTCATTGCTCTTCCTGCAGTTACTCTGTCCCACATCTGGCTCCCACCATCTCTCCGTCACCCCTAACTCTTCACTCACCTCTCGCTTCTCTCCTGCAACTTCTCCCCTCCATCCTGTCACAGTTCCCGTCTCTCCTTCCGCATTCCTCCACTCCTGATTTACCACACTCCTTCCTCTGACCTCCCTCAGTCCTCCTCTCTGACCTCTCTCAGTCCATCATTCGCCCAGTTACTCCACACCTCTCTGCTGACCCATCCCACCTCACTCTCTCCAGCACCCACTGTGCCTCCCAGCCCGCCAAAGCCAACCCCAATTCCTGACCACATACATCACCCCACAACACACCTCAACTTTACCTCAAACCTCCACAATTCGCTTATCCCCAAATCCAGCAATGCCCTCAAATGCTGAGGGGCAGTGTTTCCAGCAGTCCACCCTATCTACACCCTTCAGAGATTTATAAACATTTTATACATCCTGCCCTGAAGGTCAATCCAAACTAACCCACCGCACACATTCATTCCTTCCAACAGTAAGCACCAAGTCTCATCCTTCCTGCTCTGTCCACCGACCCATCTCCACACCGCCTCCTGCACCGGCCTCCGTCCAAGGCAGCCCATTCCGGAGAGTGTCCCGGACTTTCCCACGGCTTTGGTACCTTCTGGAATTGGCAGCGGAGGTTGAACTGATTCCGTCATTCACGTCCCACTGAAATATACATCCGTCAAGTGAATCGGCTCGGGGGATCTTCTGGGCCATGAAGTTGTTGAATGACCCCATTGACACAACTCTTGGTACCTGAGGATGTCCCTCCCACTGGGACAGAGTCTGGGTGGGTTCTCCTGTGGGTGATCCTCAGGCCTGTTCCCTTAGGCAAGTTTCCGGGTGTGGAACAGAGACGCCGGACAGTGGAAACATTGAAACTGGTCGTTAGGCTGGGGCATGGAGGACGGAGTCACTGGAGAAACCAGCAAGCAGGCTCCCTTCATCGACTCTCTCTCCCAAATCTCTGTCACTCAGTCCGAGTCGGGATGAATTTGTGGGATTGATCATGGGGAGCAGTGTTCCCCTCAATGATACGTACCACTGATACCTAAACTTGCACACCCTGCTGGGATGGTGGTCAAACCCAGACCAGGTCCTCCAGTCGTTGCTCCCTGGGGTGTCAGTCTATGGATCTGTGAATATCCAGAACTCCTCCCATCTCCCTGGTCTCTACATTCGGCACCCCTCCCTCCTCCCCTTTCCAGGCTCATATCCAGAATTTCACACCGTTTGAGGAGATCTGCAAGTTTCAACACAAAGCGGAGGGATTTCACCGAAGCTCCCAGCTCACTGAGAGTGACCCCTCAGTGCCATTCTCGTGTAGGGCTCTGAACGTTAAGCCACGGACTCCACAGCGTGGTGGCGAGACCACAAGAAACCGCAGAGAGTTGTGCACACAGCTCTGTCTGTCACGAAAACCAGTCCGCCCTCCACTAATGCCTTCAGCACTTCCCGCTGCCTCGGAAAAAGCGGCCAAACTAATCCAAGACGCCACACACCCCGGCCGTTCTCTCGTCTACCCCCCTCCCATTGGCAAGAAGATACAATAGCTTGGAAACATATACTGCTGGACTCAAGGACAGATTATATCCCGCTGTTGTTAGACTCTTGAACGAACCTCTCATACGCTAAAGGATGAACACCTTATTTCCCAATCTACCATGGTCCATACTTATTATTTGCCGTCCGGCACCACACTTTCTCCACAGATGGAAAACTACATTCCGCATTGTGTTTTTTTCCCACTTCTTTACCACCTCTCTGAAGTTACGTATGGAATGATCTGCCTGATTGGAACGCAAGCAAATGTGTTTCACTGGACCTTGGTACATGTGACAATAACTCCTTGACCTTTACCGTAGCCTTGGATAGGGAGAGTAGCAGATGATATTTAACTGGGGGAGGGGGAATTATGATGTTATTTGGCAGGAACTTAAATTTGGAGCGTAAATTGGGAACAGATGTTCTTAAGGAAGGGCACAGCGGAAGTGTGGAGGTTGTTTAAGGAATACTTTCATGGGGTTTGTCCCATTGAGGCAGTGTAAGGATTGTAGAGCGAAGGAACCGTGGTTGCCACAAGAGGTAGAATATCTTGTCAAGAAGAAGAGGTGTACATGGATTTTACTCAGACGTTTGATCAGGTTCCTCATGGAAGGCTTATTCAGAAAGTCAGGACGGATGGAATCCAGGGAAACCTGACTGTGTGGATCAGAATTGGCTCGCCAGTAGAAGATAAGAGGGTGGTGGTAGATGGAGCGTATTCTGCCTGGAGGTCGGTGTCCAGTGGTTTTCCGCAAGGATCTATTCTGGGACCCCTGCTTTTTGTGATTTTAATAAATGTCTTGGATGAGGATGTGCAAGGGTGGGTTAGTAAGTTTGCTGATGATACAAAGGTTGGTAGTGTTGTGAATAGTGTAGAAGATTACAACAGGACATTGATAGGATGCAGAGCTGGGCTGAGAAGTGGCAGAAGGAGTTAAACCCGGATAAGTGTGAATTGATACACTTCGGGAGGTCGAATTTCAAGGCAAAATACAAGGTGTATGGCAGGACTCTTAGCTTTGTGGAGGAACAGAGGGATCTTGGGGTCCACGTCCAAAGATCCCTCAAGGTTGCTGTGCAGGTCGATAGGTTTGTTAACAAGGCGTGTGGTGTGTTGGTCTTCATTAGTCGGGGTATTGAGTTCAAGAGCTGCAAAGTGATGTTGCAGCTCTCGAGCACTCTGGTCAGACCACTCTTGGAGTAATGTGTTCAGTTCCGGTTGCCTCATTACAGAAAGGATGTGGAAGCTTCAGAGAGGGTGCAGAGGAGATTCACGAGGATGTTGCCTGGATTGGAGAGCATGTCTTATGAGGAAAGGTTGAGCGAGCTAGCGTTTTTCTCTTTGGAGAGGAGGACGAGAGGTGACTTGATAGAGCTGTACAAGATATTCTACCACGTAGATTGGGGGGACAGTCAGAGACTTTTTCCCAGGGGGACAATGGCTAACACGAAGGGACATAATTTCAATGTGATTGGAGAAAGGCATCGGGGGATGTCAGGGGTAGGTTTTTTTTACACGGCAGGACCCCTGCTGCTGGCTTGGTGGAGTTTTCCACGTTCTCTCCCTGACCATAGGCTTTCCCTGAGCCCTCTAGTTCATCCCCATATCCCAAAGATCTGTGTGTGGGGGGTGTTTATTGGCCAGTGTGAATGACCTCACGAGTGGGGTGCGGGAAAATCATGGGGGGAGTTGATGAGCTTGTGCGAGAAAGTAAGTTACCTGGATGTGAACACAACACAGTCGCAGAGAGAGGGAGGACAACTGGGCCCTAGTGGGGGATGTGGGTAACAGACTGACCATGGTGGGAAGGAGGGAAAATGTACCGGCCTCTCCCGGTGTGGAGGGGTGGAGGGGTTGGACCAGCTACGGTGTGGGCTAGAAATGGATGGACCGGCCCCCATAAATAAGGGGATACATGGTCCCCAAGTGTGGCCGGAGGATGAACAGGACACCTTGTGGGAGGGGTCACTGGTCAGGCTGGGCAGCTTCAATCATCCGGTTTGTGAGGGGTTTACGAGCGAGGTGATCACTAATCACGGGCAGGGCAGCTTACTGGAACATTCAGACCATTGTGTGTCTTGGTGACTCGGGACGTCCCAGAATTTCCCCACAACCCCTACGACACCTCCGCGTCAATGAGGAATCGTGACCTACCTGTACAGTACACAGTGTGCGTACCGGGACTCGGCTCCAGCCAGTACACAAAGTAACCAGAGCAGTTTTTCACCTTGATCTCATGTTTCCAGTAGCAGGAGTCTTCTTCCCGGGTGAAGCAGACGGTCCTGTTCACTGCCCCCTCTCCCACGCTGGGATGGGAACCTGGAATGAGGTTTATAAAAAGTGTAAAATGTTCCTGGACCTACAGTACCGCGGAGAATGTGAACCTGGACCCAATGTATATCAGTGGTTGAAAACTCATGGTCCGGTCCTGCCTCAGTCAGTGGGGAGCTGCAGCTCTCACCCTCCTCACCCCACACTCACCGCAGAAGCACTTGTTCCCCGAGACCGGCTCCTGTTGGGGAGGTCCTGGGGGTCCCTGGGGTTTAGACTGGGAACACAGGCCTGACCCCTGATGCGTCTGACAGCTGGTGAAGCCCTGCCCCTGCCATGTCTAACAGCTGGTGAAGCTCCACCCTTGCTCCCCACATATTCAGAGACAAGCCCCACCCCTGATCTGCACAGACAGCTGAAGCCCCGCCCCTGGTCCACACATATTCAGAGATATTTACAATCATTAAGAATATCCAAAGCCAATTGCAATGAATGATATCAGTCTACATGATCAAATATTGTCCAAGGTAGAAATCAGAGCTAATTTAAATAACTTTAACCACCAGAAACCATGAAACAGTTTAAATGAAAGACAATGACCTGCATGTGAGCTAAATGTTACATCTGTTTAATGTTTCAGGTGGATTGATGAACTGTGGGTGCCCTTAGATTTGTCCAGCTCCCTGGGAGCTGCTCCTCCACTGCAGTGAGTGGAGTTGCTGAAACTGTGCCGGGTCTAATCTGAAGCAGAGTCACCGGGCTGATCGGATCCACAGGCCTGTACCACCTGGAAGCTGGGACTCTCTCGCCGGACTCCATGAAGATCTGAGGCTCGAGCGGTCTGAAGTTCAGGAAGTTTAGCTTCCTTTGACGAGATCTCAGTCATCAGTCTGACCATCCCCGAAAGCAACCGTGCCCCGCTGATTTCATCTCTGACCCTACCGTTTAACCAGCCTGGGCTCTCCCCGGAGCAGCGACCCTCTGGAACGACCGTCTCTGGAATCTTCCATCCGCCTAAACTGAAACAACAATCATAGAGTCAGCTCCTGAATTGAGGGGGTTTACTCACCCAGAAAGAGAGAACGGGAATTGGGGCCCATTCTGTCCGCACCATGTCCTTGAGCAATACTGCCACAAATCCCGTGAATACTCCTTCTGTTCTCTCTCCCCTTCAACCTTCCCCTTTCTCTCTCTCTTTCCCTGTATGGAATATGGGATATCCCCATCCCCGCATTTATTCCCCATCCCACTGTTCTCACTGATGATCCCGGTCTTCCTGCATCTCCCCTTCACACACCCCTTGCTCTCCTGTTTACAATCTCCTTCTGTGTCCGATTTCTCAGGAACTATTCCCTCACGTTACCTGTTGAATCGGTACCATCCCACTTCAAGATGTCCATCACCCGTCGATTGTCCACCGGCGCACTCAGTGCTGGAACAATTCGTGCTCCTCCAGGGCTGATTCAGGACGGTGTGGGTCACACACGGATCATTGAATGCGGAGTCTGTGGGCGAGGGACAGAACGATGCTCAGTGTCAATGTAAAGTTCAGCTCAGGTCCCCCACCCTCTTTTTCCCCCAACCACCCTCATCTACACCTCTGCCATCACCAAAGCCGGAGCACCAATAATCTCCCATATACTCCCCTGACCAATAACAACATCACCCAGGCAGATACTGGAACCAATTCCAACATCTCTGAACTCAGCTTCCTCGGCCTCCCATCATCGACCTATTACCACAAAGTAGACCTTCTGGCCCATCACGTGCATGCTGACTTCCAGGGGACCAACCCCACTGGTCCCATCACCCCTCCTGACTTCTGTGCAGACTGTTCACTCTCCGACACTTGCCCGTCAACTCCATTTGATTCATCCTGCCAAATCCTGAAAATCATCTTCAGGGACGATGATACCGCCGATGTTAGTGTCATCTGCAATTGCTCTTTTGATTCATTTGTTTAGAAGTGTATTTGAGGAAGCACTCCAATGCATTTCTGCAGAACAACTCCCATAAGCAGCAATGTGATGCCGAACGACGGTGTGTGCAATGACATTAACTGTGCAACACTATGCAGAGGGTTACCTTCGTCCTCTGACACAATGGAGGTGCCTCTGTTTAATACAGCACCCCTGGTAGTGCAGGACTGCCTCAAGCACTGCTCTGGAAACCAACCTGAAATTTGGATCAGGGATCCCTGAAGCAGAGCCCGTGGCTCCCACTCCACCCCTGAACCTGCGCAGTGAGGCAGCGCAGAGGGAAGCTGGCAGCAGTTTCAGGAGGGAAAGGACGTGGGTGTCGAGAGTTCAGAGAACGAGCTGGAAGGCAGAGACACCAGCGCGGTGGGAGGAGGAAACAAGAAAGGAACAATGCTTGGTTTCTGACCGGTCTCATCTGGCAAGGATCCCGGGTATGAAGGCGATGAACCCGAGGGCACAGAACGGGAGGTTGGTGAATGAGGAGTGTCCATGGATGGAACAGGGTTCAAAGAAAGTAGGACTGGCTGTGGAACCTTCCCCCATGACAGGGTTTCAGACTGGGTGGACGGGACGTAAAATTGGAGGTGGTGGAGCTGGATAAGATGCAATATGAGGGGCACAATGTATCAGAGTGACGAAGAAATAAGAACATGTGGGGTATAGAAGACATAGTGGTAGATGGAGCGTATTCTGCCTGGAAGTCGGTAACCATTGGTGTTCCACAGGCATCTGTCCTGGGAACACTGTTCTGTGTGATTTTGATCAATGGCTTGGATGAGGGTGTGGAAGGGTAGGTTGGTAAGTTTGCAGATGATATAAAGGTTTCTGGTATCGTGGATAGTGTAGAGGCTTGCTGTAGATTATAGCAGAACATTGATAGGACACAGACCTGGGCTGAGAAGTGGCAGATGGAGTTCAACCCGGATGTGTAAAGTGATACACTTCAGGAGATTGAATTTGAAGACGAAATGCAAGGTTAATGGCAGGACTCTTAGCATTGTGGAGAAACAGAGGGATCTTGGGGTCCACGTACATAGATCCCTCAAGGTTGTCGCGCAGGTTGATAGGGTTGTTAAGAAGGCATATGGAGTGTTGCCCTTCATTAGTCCTGGGATTGAGTTCATGATGCGCGAGATGATGTTGCAGCTCTGTAGAACTCTGGTTAGACCACACTTGGAGTAATGTGTTCAGTTCTGGTCGACCCATTATAGAAATGATATGGAAGATTTAGAGAGGGTGCAGAGGAGATTTACCAGGATACTGCTTGGATTAGAGAGCATGTCTTATGAGGATAGGTTGCGTGAGCTGGGGCTTTTCTCTTTGAGAGAAGGAGGATGAGGTAGCTTGATAGATGTGTACAAGATGATAAGAAGCATGGATCGACTGAACAGTCAGAAACTTTTGCCCAGGGCGACAATGGCTAACACGAGGGGACATAATTTTAAGGTGATTGGAGGAAGGTGTAAGGGGGATGTCAGGGGTAAGCATTTTACACAGAGAGCGGTGGGTGCGTGGAACGCACTATCGACTGAGGTGGGTGGGGGCAGGTACATTGGACACATTTAAGTGTATCTTAGATATCCATACGAATGATAGAGAAACTGGGTGCTATGTGGGAGGGAAGGGTTAGATAGATCTTACAGCAGGATAAAATGTCGGCACAGCATGGTGGACCGAAGGGCCTGTACTGTGCTGTAATATTCTATGTTCTATGTAAACTGCGGCATACACGTTAATTAAGTGTCGTACAGCTACCCCCAATAATCAGAGGAAAATGGAACACCAAATCACAGGAGAGTCCAATAGGAATGGAATAATAGGATTTAGGGTGTTATCTACCCCAATGTTGACTGGCATCGTCTCAGAACAAGGGGTTTGGTTTGGGAGAAATCTGCTCAGGCAGTACGTAGATGGTCCTACTGGAGATGAAAAGATACAGGATTTAATCTTGGGCTTTGAGGCTGAGCAAGTGGTGGGAGAGTCAGTGGGTGAGAACTTTGGGAATTGCAGTCATTTTCCATGGATGGAGGCAAGGGTGGTGTACAAGTAGATGTCCTTAACTGGGGAAAGGACAACCTCTGTACCAGAGGACGATGGGAAAGTAGACACGGAGCAGTTGTCTGAGGGTGAGACAACATCCAAGCAGTGGGAGACAAACAGGGCCAGCAAGACCTCTGGGCTAATGCTTTCCCATACTCGGAAGGGGCTGAGATCCCGTGTTGGGTTAAGGAGGGGTCAGGAGGGTGTGAGGTCCGGTGTTGGCGTGAGGAGGTGGTAAGGTCCCATGTTGGAGTGAGGAGCGGGTGAATTCCCGTGTTTCGGTGAAGAAGAGAGACGGTATTGTGTTGTGGTGAGGAGCGGTTCGTCCTGTGTGGGGGTGAGGAGGGAATGAGGTCACGTATTGGGGTGAGAAAGGGGTGAGGTCCAGTGTTGGGGTGAGGAGGGGCTGAGGAATGGTGCGAATGGTGTGAGGTTCTGTGTACGGGGTGCGGAGGGGCTGTGGAGGGGGTGTGGCACCGTGTCGGGATGAGAGGGGGTGAGGTCCAGTGTCGGGGTGAGGAGGGGGTGAGGTCCAGTGTTGGGGTGAGGAGGGGGTGAGGTCCAGTGTTGGGCTAAGGAGGGGTGTGAAGGGGTGAATTACCGTGTCGGGATGAGGAGCGGGTCAGGTCCCATATTGGGGTGAGGAGGGGTTGAGGATGGGTGAGGGGGGTAAAGTCCCGTGTTGGGTGAGGAGGGGTGAGGATGGTGTGAGGTCCCGTGTCGGGGTGAGGTGGCGGTGAGGTCCAGTGTTGGGGTTAGGAGGGGTGTGGAAGGGGTGAGTACCGTGTCGGGGTGAGGAGCGGGTCAGGTCCCATGTTGGGGTGAGGAGGGGTTGAGGAGGGGTGATGGGCGGTGAGGTACTGTGTTGGGTAAGGAGGGGTGAGGATGGTGTGTGGTCCCGTGTCGGGGTGAGGAGGGGTGTGATACCGTGTTGTGGTGAGGCGGGTGTGGAGGAGAGGTCCTCTGTTGGGGTGAGAGGGTGTGAAATCCCGTTTCGGGGTGAGGAGGGGGTGAGGTCCAGTGTTTTGCTAAAGAGGGGTGTGGAGGGGTGTGGTCCCGTCTCGAGGTGTGGAGCGGGTCAGGTCCCATATTGGGGTGAGGAGGGGTTGATAATGGGTTGAGGGGGTGAGGTCCCGTGTTGGGTGAGGAGGAGTGAGGATGGTGTGAGGTCATGTGTTGGGGTGAGGAGGGGGTGAGGTCCAGTGTTGGGGTGAGGAGGGGTGTGGAAGGGGTGAAGACCCGTATCGGGGTGAGGAGCGGGTCAGGTCCCATGTTGAGGTGAGGAGGATTTGAGTAGGGGTGATGGGCGGTGAAACCCGTGTTGGGTGAGGAGGGGTGAGGATGGTGTTATGTCATGTGTCGGGGAGAGCAGGGGTGTGATACCGTGTTGTGGTGAGGGGGGTGTGGAGGAGAGGTCCCGTGTTGGGGTGAGGAGGGGGTGAGGTCCTGTGCTGAAATGAGGAAGGGAGATGTTCCAGTGTCGTGCTGAGGAGCGGGAGGTCCCGTGTGGGGGTGAGGATGGATGAGGAGGGGCTTGAGGTCCCATGTTTGGATCATGAGGGGTTGAGATCCCGTATTCGGGTGAGGAGGGGGTGAGACCCGTATCGGGATGTGAAGCGGAGACAGACCTGTTCCAGGGCTGAGGAGGGGAACAGACCCGGTCCAGAGCTTAGGAGGGGGACAGAGCCGGTCCAGGGCTGAGGAAGATTGACGGACCTGTTCTAGAGCTGAGGAGTGGGGACGGACCCGGTCCTTGGCTGAGCAGGAGGGACAGACCCGGTCCAGGGCTGAGGCGGGGGGACAGACTGGGTACAGGGCTGAGGAGGGATGCAGAACCGGTCCAGGGCTGAGGAAGGGGGACAGAGCTGGTCCAGGGCTGAGGAGGGGGGACAGACCCGGTCCAGGGCTGAGGAGGGGGGACAGACCAGGTCCAGGGCTGAGGAAGGGGGGACAGACCCGATCCAGGGCTGAGGGTGGATGGAGGAGGGATGTCAGGGTTCAGTGTCCAGTCAGACCACGTGGGGTGACAGGTCAGGCTGGACCGCTTCACTCAGCCTGGCGGGGTGGTGAATGGTGAGGGGAAGACGAGGGAGGAGATCACTGACCACGGGCAGGGCAGCTAACTGGAAAGGTCACTGCTGCGTGTATTGGTGACTCGGGACGTCGCAGAATTTCCCCACAACTCCCCGACACCTCCGCGTCAATGGGGAAAGGTGACCTACCTGTACAGTACACAGTGTGCGTACCGGGAGTCGGCTTCAGCTGATACACAAAGTAACCGGAGCAGTTTCTGACCTTTATCTCCCGGGTCTTGTGACAGGTGTTTCCACCCCTGGTGAAGCAGACAGTGCTGGTCACCTCCCGCTCTTCCACGCTGGGAAGGGTACCTGGAATGAGGTTTTTTAACAGTGTAAAATGGCTGCGGTCCCACAGCACTGCGGGGAATTTGATCCTGGACCAACTGTACAGCGGTGGTTCACAACCCAGGGTTCGGTCTGACCTCAGTCATCGAGGAGCTGCAGCCCTCACCCTCCCCACCCCGCAGCAGCACCTGGTCCCTGAGGCCGGCTCCTTTTGGGGAGGATACACACGAGACGGCAGGTGTTGGAACCTGCAGCAACAAACAATCTGCTGGGGGAAATCAGCGGGTCGAGCAGCACCTGTGGGAGGAAAGGAAATGTCAACGTTCCGGGTCGAAACCCTGCAGCAGGACCGAGAGGGAGCGACCCTTGTTTTTGCACCTCCTCTCACAAAGGAACTTCCAGGGGAGGCAAAGGTTCACGTCGACCTCGTCTCCAACCTTGTTCCCTGCATTCAGTGCTCCCGATGTGGCCTCCACATTGGCGGGACCCAGCGCAGACTGGGCGCCTGGACTGCAGAGCACCTGCGCTCCGTCCGCAATGGCCATCCCGGCATTCCATATGCAGACCATTTCCGCTCCCCTTCCCATCCCCACACTCCCTTGTCCATCCTTGGCCTTCTCTACTGCCAGGATGGAGCGCAACACAAGCTGTAGGAACAACGACTTATGTTCCTCCTGGCATAAGTACGGAGTCTTCCAGTTGGAGGTAACCATCCCCCAGGTTTACCCTCCCCCTTTGCCCCCCCTTCCAACAGACTCACGCCCGAGCCACCCTCCCCCACCTGGTTCCTTCTGCCCAGTCACAGAAAGGTCCCCCATTCCCACACCGCCCTCTCAATCTGGCTCCCACTGTCATTTACCCTTCCCCTTCTGGGTCACATTCTCACCTCCTTTACTTAACAGGATCCAGCGCCGGGAGCCCTTTGTGTTCCTGCTTATCTCCCTCCAGTAGGCGTCTCCTGTCTTCCCTCTCCCCACCTCTCTATGTGTTTTCCCCTTCATCCCTTCTCGCCGTGTCTGCCTGCATCTTTCAATCACCTGCCAACTCCACCCCACTGACCTCCGTTACCTGGCACTACCGGACTGTCATCGTACACCCCTCTTCAGTCCACCAATCCCCTCAGAATCCTTCCTTGCCACCGCCCTTTCCTCTTTATACCGGCCATCTCCCCTCTCCACTCGCAGTCCCAATGCAGGGTTTCGACCCGAAATGTCGACAATGCCTTTCCTCTCACAGATGCTGCACGACCCGCTGAGTTCTTCCAGCAGATTGTTGGTTACTTCTGTTGGTGAGGACCTAGGGGTCCCCGGGATTTGGACTGGAAACACAAGCCCTGCCCCTGAAGTGCCTGACAGCTGGTGAAGCCCCGCCTCTGATGCGTCTGACATCTGTTGAAGCCCTGCCACTGGCGTCTCTGTCAGCTGAAAGCCTGCCCCTCCTGCTGTCTGACAGCTGGTGAAGACTCACCCCGGCATGACTGACAGCTGAAAAAGCTCCGCCCCTTATGTGTGCTGACAGCTAGTGAATCCCCGCCCCTGACGTGACTGACAGCTGGTGAAGCCCTTCTCTTTGATGTCTGCTGACAGCTGGTGACATTTACATACATTGAAGAATGTCCGAAACCAATTACAATTAATCATAATATATACAAATGAACCGATCAAACCTATCGAAAACTGGAAAACAGTACTGATTTAAGTAACTTTAACCACCAGAGATCACCAAGCACTGTTGCAATGATCTGCATTTGAGGTAAATGTCACACCTATTTAATTTATGCCGAATAAGTGATGAACTGTGGGTGCCCTGAGACGTGCCCAGCTCCTTGGGAGCTGCTACATCACTGCAGAGAGTGGAGTCGCTGAAACTGTACCGGGTCTAATCTGGAGTACGGTCGATGGACCCATTAGATCCGCAGCCCAGTACTGGGAAACTGACTCTGCTGCGGCCTCAGTACCTACCCCTGAAATTGGATCCTTGACTTCCTCACTGGGAGACCATTTTCAGTACGGATCGGAAACCTCATATTCTCCACACTGACAATCAACACAGGCGCACCACAGGGATATGTGCTTAGCCCCCTGCTTTACTATCTCTACATGTACGACTCTGTGGCTCAGCACTGCTCCAACTCCATCTAGAAATTCGCCAATGACACCACTGTTAGCAGAATCACGGATGGTGACGAGGATGGATGCAGGAGTGAGAGACGTCAGCTGGATGAGAGGTGTCTCAACGTCGGCAAACGAAGGAACTGATAGTGGACTTTAGGAAGGGAAAGTCAAGCGGATACACACCAGTCCTCATTGAAGGGTCTGCAGTGGAGCGGCTTCAAGTTCCTGGGTGTCAACATCTCAAGGGATCTCTCTTGGGTCCAGAACATAGATGGAACAATGAAGAAGGCTCAACAGAACCATGAAGATGGAACCATGAAGAAGACACATAAGACTTATGAGGTTTGTCATGTTACTGAATACTCTGGAAAACTTCTGCAGATGTGCAGTGGGAAACATTCTGTCTTGTTGTATCACAGCCTGGGATATTACGGCTGTGGAAAAGATGGATGTTGTAGAAGGATCATCTCTAGAGTCTGTATGGGTGGAATTATGGAACAATAAAGGAGCAGTTACTCTACTAGGAGTATTCTATAGGCCCCCGGTAGCAGTGGAGATATACAGGAGCAGATTGGCAGGCAGTGTTTGGAGAGAAGCAGAAATAACAGGGTTGTAATAATGGGAGACTTCAACTTCCCAAATATAGACTGGAACCTGCTTAGTGCCAAAGGTTTAGATGGGACGGAATTTGTTAAATGTGTCCAGGAGGGATTCCTGACGCAGTATGTTGACAGGCCGACTAGAGTCAATGCCATGTTAGATCTAGTTTTAGGAAATTAACAGGGACAGGTGAAGGATCTATTGGTTGGTGAGCATTTGGGGAGCAGTGACCATTGCTCCATAACCTTTAAAATTGTCATGGACAGGGACAGGTGCAGATACGACAAGAGGTTTTTCAATTGGGGAAAGACTAACTACGAGGCTATAAGGAGAGAACTTGGGAGTGTAAATTGGGATGTCCTTTTTGAAGGAAAATGTACCATAGAGATGTGGTCGATGTTCAGGGATCTTATGCAGGATGTTAGGGATAAATATGTCCCGGTGAGGCAGAGAAGGAATGGTAGGGTGAAGGAACCGTGGGTGACGAGAGAGGTGGAACAACTTGTTAGGGAGAAGAAGGTAACGTACGTGAGGTATAAGCAGCAAGGTTCAGACAGGGCCCGTGAGGAATATAGGGTAGCAAGGAAGGAACTTAAGGAAGGGCTGAGGAGAGCTAGAAGGGGACATGAAAAGGCGTTGGCTAGTAGGGTTAAGGAAAATCCCAAGGACATTTTCAAGTCCGTGAAGGGTAGGAGGATGGCTAGGGTGAAGGTAGGTCCGATTAAGGACAAAGGTGGGAGAATTTTCCTGGAGGCGGCGTAAGTGGGAGAAGTTCTGAATGAGTACTTCTCTTCGGTATTCACCAGGGAGAGGGGTATTGATGGTGCGGAGGGGAGTGCTGGCAGGGGTAATGTTCTCGAGGTTGTTGATATCAAGAGAGAGGATGTGTTGAAGTTGTCAAATAATATTAAGACAGATAAATCTCCGGGGCCTGAAGGGATTTTCCCCAGGCTGCTTCGAGAGGTTAGGGAGGAGATTGCTGAACCGCTGGTAAGGATCTTTGAGTCCTCGTTGTCTTCGGGGGTGGTGCCAGAGGATTGGAGGGTTGCGAATGTTGTCCCCTTGTTTAAAAAAGGTAATAGGGATAGGCCAGGGAATTATAGACCGGTGAGTCTCACGTCTGTGGTGGGTAAGCTGTTAGAAAGGATTCTAAGGGATAGGATTTATGAACACCTAGAGAATAATGGACTGATTAGGGACAGCCAGCATGGCTTGGTGAAGGGAAGATCTTGCCTCACAAGCCTGATAGAGTTCTTTGAGGAGGTGACCAGGAAGATTGATGAGGGCAGTACGGTGGATGTGAATTAGATGGATTTTAATAAGGCCTTTGATAAGGTTCCTCATGGTAGGCTTCTTCAGAAGGTCAGAGGCCAAGGGATCCAAGGAAGCTTGGCTGTGTGGATTAGGAATTGTCTTGCATGTAGAAAGCAGAGTGTTGTGGTGGAAGGAGTGCCCTCGGATTGGAAGGCAGTGACTAGTGGTGTCCCGCGTGGTTCGGTTCTTTTTCTGATATTTATAGATGACTTTGATGAGGGGGTGGAGGGCTGGGTTAGTATGTTTGCAGACGACACTAAGATAGGCGGTGTTGTGGATAGTGTGGAGGGCTGTCAGAGCTTACAGAGGGATATTGATAGGATGCAGAGCTGGGCTGACAAGTGGCAGATGGAGTTCAATCCGTAGAAGTGTGAGGTGGTACAATTTGGAAGGACAAACTCCAGGGCAGAGTAGAGGGTAAACTGCAAGGTACTTGGCAGTGTGGAGGAGCAGAGGGATCTGGGGGTTCATATTGACAGTTCATTGAAAGTTGCCTCACAGGTGGAAAGAGCAGTTAAGAAGGCCAATGGGATGTTGGCTTTCATAAGACGCGGGATTCAGTTTAAGAGCCACGTGGTGATGATGCATCTTTACAAAACTCTAGTTAGGCCACACTTAGAGTACTGTGTTCATTTCTGGTCCCCTCATTATAGGAAGGATGTGGAGGCATTGGAGAAGGTGCAGAAGAGATTTACCAGGATGCTGCCTTGATTGTAGAGTATTGAATATGAGAAGAGGCTTAAGGTGCTAGGGCTTTATTCACTGGAAAGGAGAAATATGAGAGGAGACATGATAGAAGTATATAAAATATTGAGAGGAATAGATAGAGTAGACATTCAGCGCCTCCTTCCCAGGGCACCAATGCTGAAGACGAGAGGTCATGGCTTTAGGGTTATGGGTGGGAGGTTCAGGGGAGATGTCAGAGGGAGGTTTTTCACCCAGAGAGTTGTTGGTGCATGGAATGCACTGCCTGGGGTGGTGGTGGAGGCCGATACATTGAACAGGTTAAAGAGCTTGTTGGATAGGCATATGGAGGAATGTGAGATAGAGGGATATGCGGGAGGAAGGGGTTAGGTAGTGTGAGAGTGGTCTGATGGACGGCACAACATGGTGGGCCGAAGGGCCTGTTTTGTGCTGTATGGTTCTATGGTTGTATCGTTCTATGGATTGTGACTCCAATGCACAGGAATGCAAGAGGCTGACGAGAGTGGTGGACTCAGCCAGTTCCATCACATGTACAGCTCTCCCCACCAGGAGGCGACCTCTCAGGAAGGCGACATCCATCATTAAAGATGCCCAACACCCGGGCCATGCCTTCTTCTCGATGCTGCCATCAGGCAGGAGGTACATGACCCTGAAGTCCCACACCTCATAGTTCAACAACAGCTATCTCCCCACTGCCGTCAAGTTCTTGAACTGACCTGAAAAATCCCAATTCTACCTCGGACTATATTTCTTTCTCACAGATTGCATTAGTGTTCTGAGGTATATTTTTTTGTTTAGTTTTGTGCGCATCTAAGTTGTGTATAACATATGTTAATTTAGGTTGATGTTAAATAATCTTTGTCACGTTCTGTGTTGTTCTGCAAAAAATCTAATTTTCATGGCAGCGTGCGCTGGGTAAGTTTGCCTACGACAACAATATACTTGAATTTAAATAAACTTAAACTTTTCACCACCGGACTATATCAGGATTCAAGGCTGGAGCGCGGTCTGAGTGAATTCGGGGAGACGTCTCAGCTTCCACCCGTGGGCCCCTCTGAAGAGATCGGGGACGTCAGACTGACCCTCCCCAAAAATAACTCAGCCCCACTGATGTAAACTCTGACCCTACCGTTTAACCAGCCTGGGCTCTTCCCGGAGCAGCTACACTCTGGAACAACCGTCTCGGGAATCTTCCATCCGCCGGAACTGAAACAACAATCAGAGAGTCAGACCCTGAACTGAAGGGGTTTATTCACCCAGAGAAAATCCTGGAATTGGTGCCCATTATGTCCGTTGCCTGTTCCTGGTCAATGTTCCCACAAACCCGGGAATCCCTCTTCTGTTCTCTCTCCCCTTCTTCCTTCCCCTTTTTCTCTCTCTTTACAATGTGGAATCTCCCCTTTCCCTGTACCTGGCTCCCCATCCCCTTGCAGTCACTGCTGATCCCGGTTTCCCTGCATTTCCACTTCACACACCACTTGTTCTCCTGTTTACAATCTCCTTCTGTGACCAATTTCTCAGGAATTAACTCCTCGCGTTACCTGATAAATCTGTACCATCCAACTTCAAGATTTCCATCATTCATCCATTGCCCACTGGTGCATATAGTGTTGGAGCAATCCGTACTCCTCCACGGCTGATCCAGGACGGTGTGGTTCACACAGGGATCACCGAGTGCGGAGTCTGTGGCTGAGGGACAGAACGGTGGTCGGCGTTAATGTGAAGTCTCAGCTGGTGTACCGCATGCAGTTCCGATCACTACACTGCAGGGAACGTGATTACATTGGAGAGGAGACAGGAAAGTATGGATGAGCTGGAAATCTGGGCAGAGAAATGATGGATGGAGTTTAATCTTGACAGTTGTGGAGTGTTACTTCTTGGGAGTTCAAATGCAAGAACAAAGTGTACCGTTAATGGCAGGACGCTGAGGAGAATTAATGTACAGAGGGATCTTAGGATGAAAGTCCATCGCTCCCTGAAAGTGGCCACAGAATTGGACATGGTGGTAAAGAAGGTGTTCTGCATGCTTGCCTTCATCGGTCAGGACACAGAGCATAAAAGTCTGGAAGTCATATTGAAGCTGCGTAAAACATTATTTTATGTTGTCACAGTACAAGAAGGATGTGGAGCCTTTGGAGAGTGTGCAGAAGAGGTTCACCGGGATTCTGTAAGGTGTTAGCAACAAGGAGAGGCTGAACAAAGTACATTGCTTTTTCTGAAGTGTAGGAGGCTATGGGACAACTTCAGTGAAGAAGTAAAATCACCCGAGGCAATAGATAGGGTAGATAGACAGACGCTTTTTTCCCCAGGGTGGAAATGTCAAAAACTCTAAGGCGGAGGTTTAAGGTTAGAAGGGAAAAGTTTAAAGCAGATGTGCAAGTTAAGAATAAACTGTCAGGGGAAGGTGACACGAAGCGGTACGAAAGTAACGTTTGAGAAGTATTTGTACGGACACGTGAACAGGCGGGTAATGGAGGGACGTGGACCATGTGCAAGTGGTTGGGATTAGTTTAATGTGGGATCATGGTCGATGCAGCCGTGGTGGGCCGAAGGGTCTGTTCTTGTCCTGTACTGTTCAATGTTCTTTCTCTCTTTAATGTTTTCTAAAGCTGTCCCATAATTTCCTGCTCTCAGATTGTGTGCCCTGGGTAATGAAGGCCGGTATCCAGTGGGTTCTTCAGCTCCACGTCTACCTGCTGACGTGCGCTGTTCTGTTCGTCAATACTCACTTGCACCCTATTGTTTACGTCCTACCCTTACAGGTCCTCCCGAGATGAACCACAGTACTGTTCTATGTTGCATGTAGAGATAAGTCGGAGTGTAGGAATCTTTTCTCTTGACAGAACAGGAGCGAATAGATTTGGGGTCAGCAGTAAGCGGTTTAGAGGACTTTTTTTCAATCCAGACAGTGGTGACACCTTTAGTACAGTGATAGAGAGAGTGAGGGATGAACAGCCACTGACAGCACTTGAGAACTGTCTGGACAACCACCTGAATCGCCATGACGGCATTCAAGGGGATGAGTCAAGTGCTAGAAGATAGCATTAATATGGATGGGTCTCCACTGGTCAATGATGACATGCTGGGCAAAGTGGCCTGCTTCTCTTCTGTTTGGCTCAATGACTCTCTAAAAACACGTGGAAAGGCAGTAATTGATCAGAAATAATCAGCATCATGGTGGGAAATGCTCGTTCAGTCATATGATTGTTTTTTTTTTGCAATGGTATATTGGTAAAGGCAGTGCAGTTATTGTTGTCCACGTGGACGCCACCGAGACATTTGATAAGGTGCCAACATGGTAGGCTGGTCCAAAGGGTTGGAGCTCATGGGATAGGAAAACTGCTTCCAAAATAGGCTTGTTAACAGGAGAGCGGTTGGTGGTGACTAGCTGCCATTCCAATCGGAAGCCTTTGACCAGTGATGAGCCACAGGGGTCAGTGGCAGTATTCACCATGTTCGATATCTATGAACCACTTGGAGGTGAATGTCGAAGGTATGATTGGTACGTCTGCAAGTGGCACTACAATTGGTGGTGGTACAGATAGCGAGGAAGGCTGTCTAACAGTACGGCAGGTTACAGATCAGGTGGAAGGTTGGGCGGAGCACTGGCAGACTGAATTTAACTCCAACAAGGGTGAGCCGGTGCATTTTGTAAAGTCGGAGACACACACGACGCAATAGGGCCTGAGGAAGTGTGATCAACAGGGGGGCTCCAGGGGACAGGTACATTCATACTTGAACATGCCAGCACAGGTGGAGAGGGCGGTGAAGAAGACGACATGGGATGCTTGAGAAACACCGGACTGCAGGTGCTGAAATCCAGATGGAAAACACGGTGATGCTGGAGGAACTCAGCAGACCAGGCAGCATCCGTGGAGAAAAGTAGGCGGTCAACGTCACGGGTCAGGACCCTTCTTCAGGAATGACGATAGGAAATGGGGGCAGCCCAATGTATAGGAAGGGAAAGCAGAGCAGTGATAGGTGGACAACAGAGGGGAGGCGGGGTGGGCACAGGGTGGTGATCGGTAGATGCAGGTAAGAGTTGGTGATAGGCAAGTGCGGGGCAGGAGGGAGACTACCGGGGATCGGTCAAATGTAAGGAGAGGAAAAAAAGGGTATAAAAAGAGGTAAAGTGGGGTAGAGAGAGAGGTAGACATATATATATATATAGAGAGAGAGAGTATTGAGAGAGAGGTAGAGAGAGAGGTAGAGGTAGAGAGAGATAGAGAGAGAGGTATAGAGAGAGGTAGAGAGAGAGGTAGAGGTAGAGAGAGAGAGGTAGAGAGAGAGAGTTAAATAAGTAGAGGGAGAGGTAGATAGAGGTAAAGAGAGTTGGAGAGTTAGAAAGAGAGAGGTAGAGAGACGTAGAGAGATGTAGAGAGGGACAGAGGGAAAGAGGGAACACTAGTTTGTTCATCAGACCAAACGCAGACGAGGTGACCATTTTGCAGAACTCCTTCACTCTGTCCGTAACCGCGATCTGCATCTTCCCGTTGTCAGTCACTTCAACTCCCCCGCCCACACTATCACTGATATGTCAGTCCTCGGCCTCATCCACTGCCAGGAGAATTCCAAGCGCAAACTGGAGGAACAGCACCTCATTTTCCAACTTGGAACCTGGCAGCCTATTGGTAACATCCCTACTTCCCCACAACCCCCCCCCAACATGCTTGTTCTCTTCTTCCTTATCCTAACCTCTTATTTTTCCTCTCTCTCTTCCCCTTTGACCCATTCCCCGGTGTATCTACACTCCTATCCCTCGCCGCACCTGCCCATCATTATCTCTTACCTACATCTACCTATCACCACCCTGTGCCCACACCGCCTCCCCTCTGTTGTCCACCTGTCACTGCTTTGCTTTTCCCTCCTATATATCGGGCTTCCCCTTTTCCTATCTTCAGTCCTGAAGAAGGGTCCTGACCCAAAACGCTGACCGCCTGCTTTTCTCCACGGATGCTGCTTGGTCTGCGGAGTTCCTCCAGCATAATGGTGTTTGTTTTTTATCTGCAATGTTTGCCTTCAGCTACTGGGCACAGAATACAAGGGTTGGGATGTCATATTACCACTGTGTAAAAAAATCATTGCTTCGGCCATATCTGGTGTCCTGAGTGCAGTGTTCTGGTCACCACACTAAAGGAAAGATATGACAGTGCTGGAGAGGAGATTCACCAGAACTTGGCCTGGACTGGAAAATTTCTGTTGTAAGGATCAGATCGATAGGATAAGATCTCTTTATCAGTCTCATGTACATTGGAACACACAGCGAAATACATCTTTTGCGGTGAGCGCTCTGGGGGCTGCCCGCAAATGTCGTCACGATTCCGCCGCCAACATAGCATGGCCCACAACTTAATAACCCGAATGTCTTTGAAATGTGGGAGGAAACAGAAACACCCGGGGTAACCCACGCAGACACGGGTGGGGACAACGTACAAGCTCCTTATCTACAGCGGCCGGGTTTGAACCCGGGTCGCTGGCGCTGTAATAGCGCTACACAAACCGTTACACTGGACTGGCTGCAAAAGGCAAACTGCTGAGTGGGCCAGGCCGCATCTACGGAGGCAAAGGCATGGTCGAAGTGCCGGGTCGAGACCTTACATTCCCCAAACCTCAATCACCCTTATGCCTCCATGGAGGCTGCTTGAACGCTGAGTTCCACCAGAAGTTTTTTTTCTCTCGCCGCAGACTCCGGAACCTGCACTCCCCTGTGTCCCCTCCGGTAGGCTGGGCATGTTTCTCCTGTACCATAGGAGCATTGGGGGTAATCTGAGATAGGTGGACAGAATTATGAAGAGGGTAGATCGGGTTGATGGTGAGCGACTTTCTCCTGCGTTGGCCTGACTAAAAGAGGGTATAGGTTGAAAGGAGAGAGGTAGCAGGTTCAGAGCGGATCTGAGGACGATGTTTATCATTCAGGGAACGGTTGCTATCTGGAATGCACTGTCTGTGGGAGTGACAAGGCAGATACCCGCAATAGTTAAGAAGCGGCCAGACATCTCGAAAGCTCCTATTATAATGAGACCCAACACAAGCTTGAGAAATATGGAACACTACAGCACAGTACAGGCCCTTCGGCCCACAATGTTGTGCCGACAATTCATCCTGCTCTAACATCTATCTAACCCTTCCCTCCCACATAGCCCCCTATTTTCTATCATTGGCGTGTCTATCTAAGAGTCTCTTAAATGTCCCTGATATATCTGCCCCTCTTCCTCAACTCCTCATCCTCCACCTGGACACGTTACAGCCTTCTGGACTCGATACCAATTTCTCCATCAGATAAGAGCTCACTTTCTCAGTCCATTTTACACTTGAGCTGTTAGTCACCCGTCTGTGATACTGCTCCGTCTTCATAAAGTGCAACCTGACCTGCATTTCCAACACCTCGAGCTTCTTTCCAATTCCGACTCCTTGTCACTTCCGCGTCTGTCTCAGTTTGCAACTCATTCCCACGGCACTCGCGGCCACAAACTGCCGCATATATTACAGTTGTTTTACTCATCCCTCCGTCCACCTTCTCCATAACTCAAAGCTGGCTTGATTCTCCCTTTCCCAGTTCTGATGAAGGATCTTCAGCAGACGCTGCCCGACCTGCTGAGTGTTTCCAGCATTTTCCTTCAGATTTGCAGGACCTTCAGTTTTACTCTCTGACCAGTGACAAAATCCCCCAAATAAACACCGGAAACATTTCTCCAAGTTTCTCCAAACTCAATACCCGCCCCCACTAACACTGTGTATAGATGGATCGATCTGGTAAAGTATGCATCCATTTTGCGACATCCAAACTCTGTGGTTGTATGGAACATGCTAATGATCTGTGCTGCAAATGGAGGCACTGTTATCGAGTGTACAGCAGAGAAACAGGACCCTTGGTCCGCCACGTCCATGCCGACCATTCTGCCCAACCATCCTAATCCCACCTGCCTGTATTAATACCATATCCCATATTCCTTCCTCGTTCAAGTACCTGCCCAAATGCCTCTCAAATGTTGTTCCTGTTCCTGCCTTTCTCACGTCCTCCGGCAGCTCATTCCAGACACCAACTGCCATGTGTGTGAAAGATTTACCCCTCAGACCCGCTTTAAACGTCATCCTTCCCACCTTAACCCTGTGACCTCCAGTTTTACACACCTGTACCCTGGGAAACAGACACGAGCAGTCTACCCGATCTGTGCCTCATAATTGTACGCGCATCTATCAGGTCACGTCTCTGCCTCCTTCGCTCCAGGGAAAACAGACCGAGGGAATCCAACCTATCCTGATGACTCAAGCCTTCCGATCCAGGTGATGTCTCAGTAAATATTTTCTGCACCCTCTCCAGCTAAATCACAACCTCCGTGGAGCTCGATGTTCAGAGCTGCACACAGTTTTCCAAGAGCATTCTCACCAATAGTGTGCAGGGCTGCAACATGACATCCCAGCTCTTCTGCTGAGTGCCTCCATTGATGAAGGCAAGAATGCCGTTCGCCTTCCACATCGCTCCGTCCACCCCTGTTCCCGCTTTCAGGGAGATCTGTACTTGTACCTCTGGGTTTCTCCGTTCAATCCTGGTGAAGTTTACCGTTGATGCTGTCCAACTTGCTGGGAGTTTCAGCAGGTTCCCTCTTGATCTGACACTTCCAGTTCCCGGGGAACACTGACCATAGATGGTGAAGGACTCCCGACGGTCAATGGGAGATATTACGGGGTTGGGGTGGTGGGAGTGCATTTATATTGCGGGGCTCTGACGAGCGGTGTCCCACAAGGATCGGTTCTGGGACCTCTGCTCTTCGTGATTTTTATCAACGACTTGGATGAGGGGGTGGAACGGTGGGTTGGCAAGTTTGCAGACGACACAAAGTTTGGTGGTGTTGTGGATGATGTAGAGGATTGTCAAAGATTCAAGAGGGACATTGATAGGATGCACAGCTGGGCTGAGAAGCTGCAGATGGAGTTCAATCCGGAGAATTGCGAGGTGGTACACTTTGGAAGGACAAACTCCAAGGCAGAGTACAAAGTTTTTGGCAGGATTCTTAGTAGTGTGGAGGAGTAGAGGGATCTGTGGGTCCATATCCACTGATCGCTGAAAGTTGCTGCACAGGTGGATAGGGTAGCTAAGAAAGCTTACGGGGTGTTAGCTTTCATAAGTCGAGAGATCGCGTTTATAGAGCCGCAAGGACGTGATAAAGCTCTATAAACTTTTGGTTAGACCACACTTAGAGTACTGTGTCTAATTCTGGGCGACTCATTATAGGAATGATGTGGAAGCATTGGGAATGGTGCAGTGGAGATTTACCAGGATGCTGTCTGGTTTCGAGAGTATGCATTATGAGGAAAGACTTAAGGGAGCTGGGGCTTTACTCTTTGGAGAGAAGGAGGATGAGAGGAGACATGATAGAGGTGTACAAAATATTAGGAGGAATAGATAGAGTGTACACCCAGCGCCTCTTTCCCAGGCCACTAATGCTCAATACTAGAGGACATGACTTTAAAGCAATAGGTGGGAATTTAAAGGGAGATATCATAGGCAGATTTTTCACGCAGAGAGTGGTTGGGGCATGGAATGCGCTGCCCGGGGCGGTGGCGGAGGCAGGTACATTGGTCAAATTCAAGAGATTACTAAATAAGCATATGGAGGGATTTAAATTAGAGGGATATGTGTGAGGAATGGGTTAGATAGTCAGAGGAGAGATTTAAGGTCGGAAAAACATTGTGGGCCGAAGGGCCTGTATTGTGTTGTACTGTTCTATATTCTATGTATCTCGTCGCCCGAGGAACACTGTCGACGGTGAAGCACTAACGACGGTCAATGGGAGATATCACGGGGTATCTCATCTCGCGGGGAACACTGACTGTAGACGAAGAAGGACTCACGACGGTCAATGGGAGATATCACAAGGTATCTCATGCCGCGGGGAACACTGACTGTCGACGGTGAAGGACTCTGGACGGTCAACGCGAGATATTACAGGGTATCTCATCTCGCGGGGAACACTGACTGTAGACGAAGAAGGACTCCCCATGGGCAATGGGAGATATCACAGAGTATCTCATCCGGCGGGGAACAGTTACTCTTCTCTATGATTCTATAAGTGAAGAACGGCTCTGTCCTGAGGCGAGGAGGGGACAGTGGAGTCCACGTGCCGTAGTCAGTCTGGGAAGGGTCACAGATCAGTCTGGGTACCTTCACACAGACAGGGGAGTGAGGGGGATACGAGGAAGATGATTACTGACCACAGGCAGGGTGATGGACAGAAAATTCAGCCCATTGTGTGTGCTGGTGAATCGGGACCTCCCAGAATTTCCCCACAAACCCCTGTGTCAATGGGGAAGGGTGACCTACCTGTACAATATACGCATCTACAGCAGTATGTCGGCTTCAGCTGATACACAAAGTAATCGGTGCAGTTTTTCACCTTGATCACCTGGGTCCTGTGACAGGTCATTCCATTCCAGGGGAAGCAGACTGTCCTGGTCACCTCCCCCTCTTCCACGCTGGGATGGGAACCTGGAAAGAGGGTTATAAAAAGTGTAAAATGTCCCCGGTTCCACAGTACAGCGGGGAATGTGAACCTGGACCCACTTTACAGCAGTGGTTCACAACACAGGGTCAGGTCCAGCCTCAGTCAGAGGGGAGCTGCAGCCCTCACCCTCCCCACACTCCCCGCAGCAGCAGCTGGTCCCTGAGACCGGCTCCTATTCGGGATACCCCGGACTGGAACATAGGTCCCTGATATGAATGACAGCTGGTGGTCACGCCCCTGACAAGTGGTAAATCCACGCCCCTGGCATGTCTGACCAGGGATGAAGCCCCGCTCCTGATGTGACTGACAGCTGGTGAATCCCCAACCCTGTCGTGTCTGACAGCTGGTGAAACCCCGCTCCTGATGTGACTGACAACCAGTGAAGCCCCGTCCCTGATGTGACTGACAGCTGGTGAAGCCCTGCCGCTAACCCACACCTATTCCGAGACATTTACAAACATTGCAGAATATCTAAAGCTTATTGCAATCAATAATTATCTATAAAAATCAACAGGATTAAAACATTTCTAAACCTAGAAGCTGGAACTGATGGAAATAATTTGAACCACCAGAAATCATGAAACACCTTTAAAATTGAACACGATGATCTGCATATGAGCTAAATGGAGCCGCAAGGTCACACAGCATGGTAACAGCCCCTGCGGCTCAACTGGTCCGTGCCGACCGAGATTCCCATCCAAGCGAGTCCCACTTGCCTGCTTTTGTCCCATATCCCTCTGAACCCTTCCTCCCCATGTATCTTTCCAAGTACATTTCAGGTGTTGTAAATGAACCTGCCTCAGCCGCTTCCTCCGGCACCTCATTCCATGTACTGACCAAAAAAGTTGCCCGTCAGAATCCTATGAGATCTCTTCTCTCTCAGCTTCAACGAATGCCCTCTGGTTCTTGGTTCCCCAGCCCCGGTTAAAGTCTGTGCGCATTCTCGGACACTCTGATGTAATATGTCCCAACCTGCTCAGGCTCTCTCCATAACTCAGTCCCTCGAGTCCCGGTAACTTTTACACAAATCTCCTCCATGCTCTTTCCGGCCAAATGGCATCTTTCCTACGGCAGGGTGACATAAAATCCCAACTTACATACTCAGTGCCCTGAATGATGAAGGCCAGCGTGCCAAAAGCCTTCTTCACCGCCGTCTCTACTTGCGACGCTGCTTTCTGAGAACCAGGTACTTCTACTCCTCGTTCCCTCTGTTCTCTAACACGCCCAAGGTCCCTGTGAAAGCCCTACTCAAAGTTTCTTCCCAAAATGCAACAACTCGCACTTTTCCGAATTAAAATCAATTTCCCATTCCTTAGCCCACTGACCCAGCTGATCAGGATCCCTCTGTAATTACTGTGAACCACCTTCACTGTCAACAACACCACCTATTTTAGTGTCAACTGCAAAGTTGATAACCATGTATTGTACATTCGCACCCAAATCATTGACACAGATGACAAATAGCAATGGGTCTAGCACAGACCCCTGGGGAACAGCACTTGTCACAGGCCTCCAGTCCGAGAAACAACCTTCCACCATCACCCTCTGCTTTTTGTGCATCAAGCTAATTGTGCATCCAATCAGCCGGCACTTCCTGATCCAATATGATCGCACCATGTGTAACCTTATCAAAGGCCTTCCTGAAGTCCATATAGACCATCTCTGCCATCCTTCCCTCATCAACCTTCTAGGTTACTTTTAAAAAAAACTCAAACTCATGAGACACTATCTCCCATGCACAACGGTATGCTGACTGTCCCTAATCAACACGCCTTTCGAATTGCTTAAAAATCTTATCCCTCACAATCCCCTCCAGTAACTTACCTACCACAGACATTAGGCTCACTGGACTATAGCTCTCATGTTCTTCTTTCCAAACCATCTTAAATAAAGGCACAACACTAGCCACCCTACAGTTTTCCGGCACTTCACCCGCCGCTAACGATGGTGCAAATATCTCTGCCAGGGCTCACGCCATTTCTTCTCCAGCTTCCCACAGAGTTCTTGTACATATCTGATCAGGGCCTGGAGATTTATCTTCCTTTATACGGTCTAATTTATCCAATACCCCCTCTGTTGTAATGCTCACTAGCCCCATTAACTATTTCAAGGTCGAAAGTTTGAGCGACCCTATTCTCTCCCAAGTTACTCTGTTTCCCTGAATATACATAAAGTCTCTCTTCATTCTCCTTAATCTTCTCTATTTAATGCCGCCTTTTTACCCTCCCGATTTCCTTCTTGAGTACACTCCTGCATTCCCAATACTCCTCCAGAGATTCACTTGATCCCAGCTGCCTGCACCTGACCCATGCCTCCTTTTACCTGGCCAAGCCTCAATATCACTCATCATCCAGAGTTCCCTCCTTCTTCAGTTTTCCCTTCGCCCTAACAGGGATAGACAGACCTTGATATCTCACTTCTGAAAGGCTCCCCCACTTACCCGTGGTCCATTTGACTGCAAACAACCTCCTCCAATCAACTTTTGCAAATTCCTGTCTACCACCATCAAAGGTTGCCTTACCCTGTTGAGACGTTTAACCTATGGACCTGATCTGTCCCTTTTCCATAACCAATATGTAATTTATATTACTATGGTCACTGGTCCCAAAGTGCTCCAATACCTCAGTCACTGCTCCTGCCGTATTGCCCAAGAGTAGATCAAGCTTTGCCCTCACCCAGCTCAGGACTTCTATATATTGCCTGAGGAACCTTTCATGAACACACTTAACAAATTGCACACCATCACATCCTGAGCACTATGGCAGTCCCAGCCTGGAGCAGGAAAGCTACGATCCCCAACTATCCCCTATTATTCTTGCAACTTTCTGTAACCTCCCTGCATAGCTGTTCTTCTAATTTCTGTTGACCATCAGGGAGCTGGTAGCACAGTCCCAACAAGGTGACCATCCCCTTCGTATTTCTCGGTTCCATCCATAAAGCCTCACTGGACGATCTCTCAGCAGTTTTATCTCGGCCTGCTGCTGTGACTTTCTCCTGAATCAGAACTTCCTCTCCTCTCTTTCCTCCAATTCCATCCCACCAGCAGCAGCTGGAACATTCAGCTATCTATCATGTCCCTCCCGTATCCATGTTTCTGTAATGGATATAAAATCCCAGTCCCACGTAACTATCTACGCCCTGAGTTCATCCGCGGTACCCGTCAGGCCTTTTGCACTGAGATAAATGCAATTTAATCCCACAGTCTTTCCTCCCTACCTGCCATGCTGCTGCCTGTCTTGTCTGCTGACCTTACTGGCATTGAATTCTATCTCACTCTCCCTCACTGCTGCTTTGGATCCCACTCCCTTGCCAGAATGGTTTAAACCCTCCCCAGTAACACCAGAAAATCTACCTGCCAGGATATTGGTGCTCCTCCGGTTCAGATGCAACTCGTCCCTCTTCTACGAGTCACCTCTGTCCCAGGAGAGATCCCAATGGTCCACAAATCTAAATCCTTGCCCCCTGCACCAATTCTTCAACCGCATATTCAGCTGCCAAATCCTCACTAGCACTTGGCTCAGGGAGTAATCCAGGGATTTCTACCCTCCAGGTCCTGCTTTTCAACCTCTTTCCTAACTATCTACAGTCACTCTGCAACAACTAGTCCCTATTTCTACTGATATCATTGGTGCCAATTGCACAATGACTACTGGCTGCTCACACTCCCCCTTTAGAACATTCTGCAGATGCTCGGAGACATCCTGGACCCTGGCAACCGGAAGGCATCACACACCATCCGAGAGTCTCTTCCGCGGCCACAGAATCTCCCATTTGCCCCGATAACTATTGAGTCTACTATCCAGATTGTCCTTTCTGTCTTCAGCCATCCCTGCTGAATCTCAGAAATGTTGTCTATTTAACTGATCCAATTAGTTGATGAACTGTGGGGGTCCCAGGACGTGTGCAGTTGTACACTTTGGAAGCAGATATAAGCGGGTAGACTATTATCTAGAAGGAGAGAAGATTGAAAGTACGGTAGTAAAAAGGGACTTGGGGGTACTCGTACAGGATACCTTAAAAGTTAACCACCAGGTTGGATCGGTGGTTAAGAAAGCGAATGCTATGTTGGCATTCATCTCGAGAGGTATGGTGTATAAAAGCAAGGAAGTGTTGATGAGGCTCTACGGGGCACTAGTGAGGCCTCATTTGGAATACTGTGCACAGTTGTGGGCCCCACATCTTAGGAAGGATGTGCTGACGTTGGAGAGGGTTCAGAGGAGATTTACGAGAATGATTCCGGGAATGAAAGGGCTTACGTATGATGAGTGTTTGTAGGCTCTTGGACTGTACTCACTGGAGTACAGAAGGATGAGAGAGGACCTCGTAGCGACATTTAAAATGTTGACAGGAAAGGATAGAGTAGATGTGGCTCGGCTGTTTCCCTTGGTGGGCGAGTCCAGGACCAGAGGGCACAATCTTAGAATTAGAGGGTACAGTTTCAAGATAGAGATGAGGAGAAATGTCTTTACCCAGAGGGTGGTGAAATTGTGGAACTCCTTGCCACGCACAGCAGTGGAGGCCAGATCAGTGGGGGTGTTCAAGGAGGAGATAGACAGATATCTAAATAGTCAGGGTACCAGGGGATATGGGGATAAGGCTGGAAAATGGGATTAGAATAGTTTTTTCCCACCCCATTTCTTTTTCCCTTTTCCTTGGAGCAGACTCGATGGGCCGAATGGCCTGCTTCTGCTTCCTTGTTTTGTGATCTTGTGAAAATGTTCCGTGTTTCACCTTGGATCCTCAGCCCAGCTGCTGAGAAACTGGTTCCCTACAGGACTCCAGGGCTGGAGCACGACCTGCGTGACAACCGGTAAACCGCACAGGGAATTTGGGTTTCTCCGAAGAGATATAGGTCTTCGGTCTGACACTCCCCGAAAGGAACCTGGGCCTCACTGATGTAACCGCTGATCCTACCTTTTAACCAGCCTGGTCTCTTGCCAGAACAGCGATGACGTCCAACGACCGTTTCCGGAATCTTCCATCCGCCGGAACTGAAACAACAATCAGAGAGTCAGCCCCTGAACTGAGGGGGTTTATTCACCCAGAGAGAGAGCGACCGGGAATTGTGGCCCATTCTGTCCGCACACTGTCCCTGGGCAATACTGCCACAAATCCAGTGAATCCCCCTTCTATTCTCTCTCCCCTTCTACCTTCCCCTTTCTCTCTCTCTACTATGCTGGTCTCCCCTTCCCCTGTAATTACTACCCATACCACTGTTCTCACTGATGATCCCGGTCTCTCTGCATTTCCACTTCACACACTCCTTGTTCTCCTGTTTACAATCTCCTTCTGTGTTCAAGTTCTCGGGAATTATCCCCCTCACGTTACCTGCTGAATCTGTACCATTCTTCGATAAGGTTGCTTTCGAACTTCCAATGCCCACCGGTGCATTCAGTTTCGGAACAATCCCTGCTCCTCCAGGGCTGATCCAGGATGGTGTGGGTCACGCACGGATCACTGGGTGCGGAGTCTGAAGCTGAGGGACAGAACGATGCTCAGTGTCAATGTGAAGTTTGGCTCGTGTCCCCCAGCCTCATTTTCCCCCAACCACCCTCATCTGCACCTCCGCCCTCACCAACCCCGGAGCATCAGTAATCTCCCATTCGCTCAAAGAGAATCATACATCACAGAAGAAGCCCCTTCAGCCCAACTCGGAAAGGATGCCCATCTGGACCAGTCCCATTTTCCTGCATTTGCGCCATATCCCGCTATCCCTTTCCTCTCCATGTACTGGTACAAATCTTGTCGACATGGTGACTGTACGTGTCTCTACCAGTTCACTGCAGCCCTTTCACCGTCCTCTGTGTGGAAAAAGTTGCCTCTCAGGTCCCTTCTAAATCTCTCCCCTCTCACATTAAATACGTGTCCTGTACATTTAGACTTCTCTACCCTGGAAAAATCACTGTGGCCTTATCTGCCACCTTATATATACCCCTCATGATCTCTAAGGTCAACCTTCAGTCTCCTGTGCTTCAGTCAAATTAAACCTATTGAGTCTCCCTCTGTAACTAAGTTTCTCCATCCCGGGCGTCATCCTGCTGAATCTCTTCCGCACTCCTTCCTGCCCTATCACATCCCTGCTGTAGTGTGGTGATCTGAACTGCGCACAATGTGGCCAACGTGACCATTGTCTTGTTCTCCTGCAACACGACATCCCGACTCTTCCACTCAATACTGTAAAGGTAAATGCCTGCTTCACTACTGCTTCCACCTGGGTCCACCCCGGTTATTCTCTCTCCTCCCCTCCTCCCACTGGGCAGATTCGACCCTCGCCTCAGATGCTGCCTGTGTGCAGTCTGCCCATTCTCCACCCCGCCGGCCTCCCCCACCCCCCGCAGATTATTCCCAGGTGATCCGGTTTCCTCCCACATCCCCAGACTGTGTTGGTTGGGGGGTTAATTGGCCCCTGGAAATAACACCCCTCTGCGTCCAGTGAATGCTGGAACGCTGACAGGGGAGGGCGGGGAGAAGTTGATGGGTATGTGGGGTGAATAGGTGACGGGGAAAATTAGAGGGGAATGGAATAGCTCTGAGGGCTGGCATGGATATAATGGGCCAAACGGCCTCCTTCAACGTTGTAAAGAAATATGGAACGTGCTGTGACTCAACTCCCCCTCTCGAATAGGCCGACACCAATGGCTCCACTCCCATCATCCCACCACCACCTTCCACCAATCGCACTGCCAGACCCGATCCATTCCAATCTGAACTCGCGCTCCCCACCTGCACGATATCCATCGGCACACGCCAGTTCCCTTCCTCCAAATATCACTTAAACAAGTGCCCCACCCTAACTGTCCCACCTCAACAGGGCCCCCAAATGTCCCTCTGTATTGCCCCATATCAACTGCCCCCAGCCTGTCACCCTCAAAATGTCTGACCTCAAATACTCAGCATGCCACCAAACCAGATGACAGCTACAAATGCCCCAAAGCAACTGCTCCAAAACCAAACCAGCCCACAACTATCCTACTGCAAATAATCCATGCAGATCAAAACCCAGTGCTCCATCTCACAGACACCAACTACTCCACCCCAACTGTCCAAACTCAACACTCTACCCAAACTGTTTCACTTCTATTACCCCACCTCATTTGGTACAATCCTACTGCTCCACAGAACTGAACCATCGCTGGGTGTAACTTACTCCAATTACTTCGTTCCAATTCCTGCACGAAAGCTGGTCCGACCCAATTACCCCAGCCTAATAGTCCCGTTGCAACTGTCCAACAAAATTTGCCCCAAATCCAACTTCCCCTCCTCAGATATTTCCCCCTAGTGGTGCAGCTGGTATTACCGCTGCCTCCATGCCAGAGACCTGGGTTCAATCCTAACCTCAGGTGCTGTCTTTACAGTTCTCCCTGTGATCACGTGGGTTTCCTCCAGGTGCTCCAGTTTGCACCCAAGCCTGAAAGGTGAAATACCCACTGTATGTTGCCCCTTGTGTGTGAGTGAGTGGTGGAGCTAATGATAATGCAGGTCTGTGGCAAGTGGTGTTCCACAGAGATCCGTGCTGGGACCTCCGTTGTGTTTGATATTTGAAAACGAGTTGGAGGAAAATGTCGGTGGGCTGATTCGTCAGCCTGCAGACAACATAGACATTGGCGGAGTTGTGTATAGTGAGGAAGGTTGACAAAGGATTCATCAGGATACAGACTATAGAACAGTACAGCACAGAACAGGCCCTTCGGCCGACAATGTTGTGCTGACATTACTAATCCCCCCTTCCTACAAATGCCCATATCCGTCTATTTTTCTCTCATTCATGTGCCCATCCAAGCCCCTATTAAAAGCCCCCAATGAGTTTGCCTCCACCACCCTATCAGGCAACGCATTCCAGGCATCCACCACTCTCTCAGTTAAAAACGTACCACTCACGTCTGTTCTGAACCTACCCCCTCTCACCTTAAATGCATGCCCTCTGGTATTGGATCACTCAATAACAGGAAAAAGATATTGCTTGTCCACCCTACCTATGCCCCTCGTAATTATACACCTCAAACAGATCACACCTCAGCCTTTGCCGCTCCAGAGACAAAAGTCCAGGTTTGTCCAGCCTCTCCAGATTACACATGCCCTCTAATCCAGGCAGCATCCTAGAAAACCTCCTCTTCACCCTCTCAAAATCCTCGACATCCTTCCTACAGTGAGGCGACCAGAATTGCACGCAATATTCTAAATGTGACCGAACCAGAGTTCTATAGAGATGCATCATGATTCCTCTACTCAATACCCGATTAATAAATGCAAGCATTCCATATGCCGTCTTAACCACCTTGTCTATCTGTGTAGCCACTTTCAATGAGTCATGGACTTGCACCCCAAGAATGCTCTTCAACACTGTTAAGTGTCTTGCCCTTAAGAGTGTGCTGCCTCTTTACGTTAGTCCTACCAAGGTGTAACACCTCACATTTATCAGGGTTAAATCCCACTACCATTTCTCTGCCCACATCTGCAGCTGATCTATATCACGCTGTATCCATCGCCAGTCTTCTACACTATTCACAACTCCACCAATCGTGGTATCGTCTGCAAACTTACTGACCCACCCATCAACGTACTCATACAGGTCATTTGTGTAAATCACAAACAGCAGCGGTCCCAGCACAGACCAGTTGGAAATGTGTGCAGAGAAATAGCAGGTGGAGTTTAATGTGGACAAGTGTGACATGTTGCAATCTGGGAGGCCAAATATAAGAGGAAAGTTTACACTAAACAGCAGGACCCTTGGCAGCTCCGATGTGCAGGGGGATCTTGGGGTGCAAGTCCATCACTTCCTGAAAGTGTCCACTCACGCGGAAGGGTGGTAAAGAAGGCGCCCGGCACACTATCACCTTCATCAGTCGGGCAACTGAGTATAAGAGTTGCTGGTCGTGTTGCAGCTGTACAAAACTTTGGTTAGCCACATCTGGAGTGAATAGTACATCGTCCCCGGGAAGAGACAACGCAAGCAGACAGGGCGGTAAAGGAGGTGACAGAAGAGACTGCAGACTCTGGAATCTTGGGCAACAAACAATCCGCTGCAGCAGGTTAAGCAGCATCCGCAGGGGACAGGAACTGTTGATGTTTCGGGTCGAATGACCGCATTGGGACTGGGGGAGGAGAGGGAAATAGCCAGCACAAAGAGGAGAAGGGGAGTGGCGTCTTTTGCGTCTTGAAAGGGTCTTGTAGCTGACAGGTGAAAGACATAAAGAACGTGCACGGCATATTTGTCTTCATGTTCGAGTATAAAAGTCGGCAAGCCATGTTGCAGCCGAATAAACACCATAGAAATTATTCTATCTGGAAGTATCACGGCTTGGTACGGCAACTGCTCTGCCCGGTACCGCAAGAAACTGCAGAAAGTTGTGGACACAGCCCAGCGCTTCATGGAAACCAGACTCCCCTCCATAGTCTCTGTCTGCATCTCTCGCTGCCTTGGTGAAGCAGCCGGCGTAATCAAAGACCCCACCCACCCGGGTCATTCTCTCTTCTCCCCTCTCCCATCAGGCGGGATAAAGGAGCCTGAGGGCACATTTCACCAGTCTTAAGGACAGCTTCTATCCCACCGTGATAAGACTATTGAACTGTTCCCTTGTACGATGAGATGGACTCTTGTCCTCACAATCGACCTTGTTGTGACCTTGTACCTTATTGTCTACCTGCACTGCACTTCCCTCCAGCTGTGACACTTTATTCTCTACTGTTATTGATTTTACCCTGCACTACCTCAACGCACTCTGTACCACCTCAATGCAAACTGTACCACCTGAATTCACTCTGTACCATCTCAAAACACTCTGTACTACCTCAATGTAACTGCACTGTGTAATGAATTGAACATATGATCGGTATGCAAGACAAGTTTTCCACTGTACCTCGGTGCAAGTGACAATAATAAACCAATACCGATACCAAAAACTTTGGATAAGCTGCACTTGGAGCACTGTGTGCAATTCTGGTACCCCGTTACAGGAAGAGTGTGGAGGTTTTGTACAGGGTGCAGAAGATGTTCACCAGGATGCTGCCTGGATTGGAGAGTATCTGGTATAAGGAGAGGTTGGACAAATTTGGATTGTTTTCTATGGAGCATCGGAGGCTGAGGGGAGCACTGATAGAAGTATATACAATTATGAGAGGCATAGATAGGGTAGACAGCCGGTATCTGTCTCCCAGGGTGGTAAAGTCAACTACCAGAGGACATGTATTTAAGGTGAGAGCGGGAAAGTTGAAAGGATATGTGTGAGGCAGGTGCATTTCTTGTTAAAAGGTGGGAGGGGCCTGGAACGCGCTCCCATGGTAAGTGACAGAAGCAGACACGACAACAACATTTCAGAGGCAGTTGGACAGTTACGTGAACAGGCAGGGAAAGGAGGGATACAGACGGAAAAAACAAACTGCTGGAAGAAACAGCGGGTCAGGCAGTATCTACAGAGGGAAATGGGCCGTGGATGTTTCGGTTTGTGACCCTTCATCTGGACTGAATGAGGAGAGAATCCTGTATATTAAAAAAAGGTGAAGGGAAGGGGTGCAGCAAGAGTTGGAAAGCGATTGGTGGATCCAGGTGACTGTCAGATGGAGGGGAAGGGTCGAAATACTGGCTGGGAGGCTACAAAGGGCTACAGATGGTGGGATCTGACAGGAGAGGAAGGTGGAGACTGGAACCAAATAATGGAGGTGGGGGAGGGCAGCTGCGAATAGTGAAGGTGGGCTAGGGAGGGAGGGAACCCAGTGTGTGGGTGATAGGCAGATGGAGTGGGTTAGGACTGATCACTGGAGGTACCTGAGCGGTTGGGTCAACAAGTGAAAGTTTGGGGAACTGAGGACAATGGAGCACCGACGCCGAGAAAGAGATGGGTTTGCTGGCTCAGACCCAGGTATCATCACACTGAACGGTGTGGCAGGTCTGATGTGTGATGTGACCGCCTCCTGTTCTGAGACACGCCCCGGTCACGGGGAGGCGTGGGGAACTGGGAAACTGCGGACGGACAGCAGCCCAGGTCAGGATCAATCTTGGAGCTCTGGAGCTCTGAGAAAGTGGAGCCAACTTAAGCTCCATCACACCGCTGCTCCATGACCGCGACGTTGGCGTATTTGTGTCAACCAAGGGGGAATGCGTCCCGGGAGAAAGGGACCTCCCGGGGCCAAAACAAAAGGCCGGAATGAACGCACTGCAAATTCACACACTTCAAACGCAATTGAATATGCAAACTATAAATGGAAGGGACTAAATGCAAGAGACCCCGCTTGAATGCAACCGATCTGGCTTCAGCCCTTCTGCAGCACCGGCCCCACCTCAAAATATGTCCGTGAGACTGAAATTGCCTTCCCCCGGCTCCGGCTCCTCTCTCGGGCTGAGCCGGCCCTTGGCAGTTCCGGTGCAGTTACTGATGTGCTTGCAGCCGCGCCTCTGCCCCATTGTGACATTCGCCTCTGTAACGTCGCCCGACTCCGGCCCTTACCGGATACAATTTCTCACTGACTGTTGTCATCTCTAGACTTCATCCTTACTATCCCACTCGCCACCAGCCTCCCTCTCCCTCCCCACAAAACCCGCTTTCTTGGTCTAAAATTATCCCCAGGCTTATTTCAGACACCAACCCTCCGATCAATTACCTGATCAGCCAACCATCCAAATTAAAGTAAATCCAACTTTGTTATCACATCCCAACACCTCCTGACTGGAATCTCCTCTAAACATATAACCTTCCTCGTATTCCACCCTCCCAGAACGTAATCACCCCATTTCCAACACCCCTTCTCTCTCACTGCTGAGACCTCTGTGCGTCCCAATCTCTCTCCCCTCCCGACCGCTGCTTTATCAAACCGGGCATCCGGACAAGTTCCTGATCACCGGCTCTAATCCCTCGTGTGTCTTGCTGCCTAAATTTGGTTGATATTGTTTCCGAGTTCCCTTCAATGCTTTTTACCCCAATTAAGTGCTCTGAACAGACACATTCCCTTCGCAACAAATAAAATCTTCTTCTACTTCGTGCAGTGCACAGCACGCAGTTTACCCCGATGTGAATTTACTCACCCAGAGAACACAGGACCAGCAGCAGGACCTTCATTTCAGCCATTCTGCAAATGGAACGACAGTTACATCAGAGAGCAAGGAGTCACTTGGGGCTCAAGGCAAGTTTTAAACTTGGACAGGAACTGGGGATCGAAAGGTATATCCACAGTGAGTGAGATACATCGATCAGTATATGGATATGTGATCTCCCTCTCCCCCCTCACTGAAACCCTGCAGACAGACTTCCCCCTCTCCCTCACTAGGACGCTACAGACAGAGGTGAAATTTTCCTCTCTCTGAACATTGTAGGGGAAGGGAAGAGCAGAGCTCAATTTTCCTTACGTTGAATTAATGAAGACCATTTTATTGCTGTTTCCCTCATGCTGTGCACACACATATCCGCCTTCTCTCTCTCTCGCTCACACTCTCTTGCTTACCCACGAACACGCACACACACAGAGCCCGAGTCAGAATGAGACACAAAATCCCGAGATCGATCAAGGTTGGGAAATGACTGTCGGCTTACCTGAGGTATCAACGTTAGAAATGGCGGGGTTTGTGTGGGACCACCTCCTCAGTATCGGGAACAACCTGTGAGTGGCGTCAGTCTCGACGACAGCTCATCGGCCACCTTTCACGTCGGCCTCTGGAGTGAACTGGTGGCAGGGGCTGGAGATTGGGATGACAGGTGTGATGGAGAGACATGCAAAGCAGGCACAGCAACATCCATTCTGGGGCTCTGCAATGAACAGTCTATTGTTCTCAGTTTGCAAACCGCCTCTGACTCGCACGGAATCACAATGGATCAGCACTGTGCACGAACTGGTGTGTCTGCTGGAGCAGGGAATGGACACGGGTGCTACATCGGGAGGAGTCACGGGATAAAGCCCGGCCGGATCATTGATGGTCAGCAGTCAGCACTGGGCTGTATACCAGAGCTGTAGGGGACAGTCGATAGGAGAGAGGAAGCAGATCCCGATGTAAATCCCTGCCCGGTCAGTGGGCTGTGCACTGGGATTGTAACGGACAAGATAATTAGAAATAATGTTACGGACATTACAGCACAGAGGCAGAGTATTCAGCCCCACTGATCCACACAAGGGTACTGAGAAGTTTTGGTCGGACCGCAGGAAGGGTCCACAAGTGGTTAGCAAAGCAAATGGCACATTGACATTTATTGCAAGGGATGGTGGAATTTAGAAAAAGGGAAGTATTTTTATAGGGAAGAATTTATTGTGTCATCGTTACAATTCTACCGGGTGTTAGTGAGGGTAGTGATTATCGGAGTAGGGAGGTCACAGTGCAGTTGTACATAATGCGGGTGAGCCTGCACTCGGAGGACTGTGCTCAGTTTTCGGTCGCCCTGCTACGGGAAAGATGTTATTACACAGGGACGAGTACAGGGAATATCTAAAGGATGTTGCCGGGACTGGAAGGACTGAGTTATAGGGAGAGGTCAGGCAGGCTGGGACTTCATTCCTTGGAGCGTTCAAGACGGACGGGTGAATTTGTGTCTAAAATCGCCAGGCGCACATATCGGTTGAATGAACACAGTCTTTTTTCCAGGGCCCGGGACTCAAGAACAAGAGGGCACAGGCTTAAGGTGAGAAGGGAAAGATTTAATAGGAACCTGAGAGGCAAACTTTGTTTTACACACACAGAGGGTCGTCAGTCTGTGGAACGAGCTGCCAGAGGAAGTGGTCGAGGCAGCTACATAAACAACATTTAAAAGGCACTTCGACAGGTACATGTACAGGAAAGGGACATGGGCCAAACGTGGGCAAATGGGACTTTATTGGATGGGCATCTAGGTTGGCTTGGACCAGTTGGGCCGAAGGGTCTGTTTCCGTGTTGTATGTACCTCGAATGCTGTACACTGCTTTGAACCCTTATTTTAGAAACCCTTTATTTAATACTGACTTTGAATGCAGTTCAGAAGAGGTTCACTCGGCTAAATCCTGGGTCGAGAGGTTTGTCCTATCATGTGACTAGAAATGTTAGATTACTTTCCAATTAGGAGAACGAGAGATGATCTTTGAAACAAGTGACATCCTAAGCGGACATTTCAGGTGAATGTTGAGGCTTCCCACTGTTGGGAGAGTCTCAAATGAGGGGACGTACTTAGAGGACGGTTATTTGAAAAGGAACTGGAATTCTCCACCCTGGGTTCAACATCAGGATCCAAGGCCTGAGGGAATCAGCGATGATCGCAATGAATGTCCGGTTGGACATTGGACTGTGTATTATGGTCGATTGGGGTGAAAGAGGGTCGACAGCACCAATCCTTCCCATAACGGCACCTTGTCACTGCTGGACACTGGGCCTGGCATATAGAAACTCCCATGGACGGAGAGGAATGAAAAGTAAAGAACCACAGGATAATTCCTTCCCCGTATCAGCATTGAACAATGGTCTCTACAACGGGCGTACAGTACATCTGCCAGATTTAATGCCGCAAAACTTGTGGACAGGTAGTTGGACACTCAAAGGAATGGAACAGATTGCAGAGACACAGACAAGTGAAATCAGGAAGGGAATTTATATCCAGAAAATATCATGTCTGTCCTCTCATTGTGGCTTGTCTTCCTCAGCAAAACATCTTCCCACAATCTCTCTCACCCAAGCTCGTATATTTTTGTTTCGTCACGTTGCTCAAGATACATCTCTGGTCAGTTATTAGTGTCTCTGAATGAAAAATCCTCTATTCCCAGTACGTGAGATGTCTCCAGCAAACATGTCATCAGGAACGGACCGTGATTGAATAGAGGAGTAACTGTGATATAATGGAAAGAGAGAGTGCGAGAGGAACCGTCCACAGAATAAACCACCACCTCCTCCACACCAGCACGGTATCAGTGTTGGACACTGGGCTATGTATACAGGAATATAATGGATAGAGAGCGACCGTCCACAGGGTAAATCCCCCCACACCAGCACTGCGTCAGTGTTGAACACTGGGCTGTGTATACAGGAATATAATGGACAGAGAGGGTGAGAGAGGGATCGTCCACAGGATAAATACCCCCACACCAACACTGTGTCAAGTGTTGGACACTGGGCTGTGTATACAGGAATATTATGGACAGAGAGGGTGAGAGAGGGCCCGTCCACAGGGTAAATCCCCCCACACCAGCGCTGTGAAAAACAACAGAGTTCCCAGCAACAAACCAGTGAAACACCCACTGGTGACAGACCTCCAGTCAGAATAACACCCCTCCAGCACTACCCCCTGCCTTCTATCACCAGACCAATTTTGAATCCAACCTACCAAAGCACTGTGTACCCCACGTTCCTCAGTATTTTGGATGAACCTACCACGGAGGACATTGTCAAATGCTTCACTGAAGTCCGTGTGGAAAACAACCACTTCCCTACCCTCAGCAACCACCTTCATCATCTCCTCAAACTACTTAATCACGTTTGGAAATTGGGTAAAATAATATCTCTTTGTTAGTCACATGTACATCGAAACACAGAGTGAAATGCATCTTTTTGCTTGGAATGTTTTGGGGGCAGCCCACAGTTGTCGCCACGCTTCCTGCGCCACCACAGCATGCCCAAAACTTCCTAACCCGTACGTCTTTGGAATGTGGAAGGAAACCGGAGTATCCAGAGGAAACCCACGCAGACATTGGGGGAGAAAGTACAAACTCCTGGCATATGGAGTTTAATCTGGACAAGTGCGAGGTGTTGCACTTTGGGAGGTCAAATGCAAGAGGAGACTATACAGTAAATGGCAGGACCCTTGGGAGTACCGTTATGCAGCAGGAAGTGGGGTGAGAGTTCCCAGTTCCCTGAAGTGGCAACACAAGTGCACAGAGTGGTAAAGATAGCACAAGGCACGCTTGCCTTCATCAGTCAGGGCATTGAGTACGAAAGCTGCTGTCATGTTGCAGCTATATTACAGAGAAACAAAGGACTGCAGATGCTGGAATCTAGATGAAAAAAACACGATGCTGCTGGAGGAACTCAGCAGGCCAGGCAGTATCCGTGGAGAAAAGCAGGCGGTCAATATTTCGGGTCAGGACCCTTCTTCCGGAATTAAGATAGGGAAAGGGAAAGCCCGATATATAGGAGGGAAACTCAGAACAGTGATAGGTGGACAACAGAGGGGAGGCGAGGTGAGCACAGTGTGGTGATAGGTAGATGCAGGTAAGGGATAGTGATTAGGCAGGTGCGGGGGAGAAGGCGAGAGCCCATCCACAGGGGGATGGTGAAAGAGAAGGAGAGAAATGGAAAAAAGGCAGAAAAAGAGAGATAGGCCAGAAAAGGGGAGAAGAGAAGAAACATGGTGGGCGTGGGCGATTGTGGGGAAGTGGTCCGGAAGCGACTTAAAGTGGGAGAAATCAATGTTCATGCTGTTAGGCTGCAAGGTTCCAAGACGGAAAATGAGGTGCTGTTCATTCAGTTAGCGCTTGGAATTCTGTAAAATGCAGCTGTATAAAAATCCGGTTGGGCCACATTTGGAATATGGTATCTGATCTCACGAACAACGGAGGCCCAAGCACTGATCCTTGCGGAACCCCACTGGTCACAGACCTGCTGTCAGACAAACACTGCTCTTCCACCACCCTTCGTCTTCTGGGACCAAACCAAAGTTGGATCCAATATACTGACTCAACATGGACCCCACATGAGTTCATCTTCTGGACCAGCATCGCAACAGGCATCTGATTGAAGTGTGTTCCTGCCCGACCCTCATCAGTCACTTCAGTCACCTCTTCCGGACACTGAATCAAGTTTGTGTGGCGTCACTTGCCCCGCCCAGAGCTGACGATCCAGAACGAGTCTGGGCTTTTCCAAATGCACGGTATCTTCTCCCTCAGAATCTCCTCCAGTAATTTCCCGTGAACAGATGGAAGGATTACCGCCCGATAATATCCTGGATTACTCCAGTCGCCCTTCTTAAATAAAGGAACAGCACTTGCTGTTCCCCAGTCCTCTGCCAGCGACCCAGTAATCTCCCTTGCTTTCCCTCAGTATCCTGGTATAGATCTCATCAGGTCCTCGGAATTTATCCCCCTTAATGTCTATACCTCATAATCTACCTTGTTGCGACCTTGCAACTTACTGTCTACCTGCAATGTTCTTCCTCTGTCGCTGTGACACTTTACTCTGCACTCTGTTATTGTTTTCACCTGTACTACCTGAATGCACTCTGTACTAACTCAATGTAACTGCACTGTGTAATGAATTGATCCGTACGGTATGCAAGACAAGTTTTTCACTGTACCTCGGGGCAAGTGACAATAATAAACCAACACTAACACCAATATAAGTGTGGTGTGGTCCAACCAATGCCTTATTGAGTGGCAATATTACGACTCAGCTGTCACGTTTCGCGCCATGTTGATGAAGGCAAGCATTCTATAACCCTTCGTCAGCACCTTCCCCACCTGTGCTGTCACTTTCCGAGATCTATGGCCCTACCCCGAGCTCTCTCTGTTCATCAACACTCCCTGGGGCGGTACCATTCTCTGTGTCTGTCGCACCATCATTTGCCCTCCCACAATGCATCATGTCGCACCGGTCAGGATTAACCTGCATCCACTATTGCTCAGCCCAACTTGCCAGCTGTAGATTGAGGCAGTCCCCCTCACTACGCACAACACGCAAGCTCACTACCTAACCTCCCAGCTTCACGTCCAAGTCATGAATGTGAATCACAAGCATCAAGGGTCCTATCACTGATCACTGTGGTCTTCCACTGTACAGAACTCCAGTCCGAAAATCATCCATCCACCATCACCCTCGACCTCCTATTACCAAGCCAAATTTGGATCCATTTTGCCTTGAATCCCATGGATCTAAACTTTTGAACCTGCCGACCAAGCGGGACTTAATCAAAGGCTTTTCCATATGGACAGTATCTACTGCACTTCCCTCCTCAATATCTCTTCACAAATATATTTCCCATGGTTTCCCGACCAGTTATTTAAAACGCGCAAGCCTACACTGACCTTGCTGATGCCTGATGCCTTTTTTTAAACAAGGGAACAATATTAGCTATCCTGGTGCCTTGCATATGGCTAACGAAGGTGCAAAAATCTCTGTCAGGGCCCCATCAATCCCATCCCTTGCCTTGCATAACAGACTGGGATACATCTTATCAGGCCAGTGAGACATTTGTGCACGACAAGACACCGAACACCTTCCTGATGCCAGCACACTCCAGAATATCACCATGCCTCTCCCAGAACGCTCCGTCTGCCATGTCTTTCTCCAAAATGAACACACTTTCAGTATTCATTTATGATCTTTATAAATCCCCTGGCTCTTTGCACAGGTCACCTCTCTGCTTCCAAAGCAGATCCACCCTTTTTCATGGTGAACTTCTTGTGCCCAATACATAACTGTAGGATAATTGGAATTTTTAATCTTGTCAGCCAATGATACTTCATGTTCCCTTTTCCGCTAATTGCATTTTTAAGTGCTCTTCAACGCTCCAGAGACATCAGACGCTGGCATCTGGAGCAACAGTCAGTCTGCTGGAGGAACTCAGCAGGTGAAGCAGCATCTGTGGGAGGAATGGGAAATGTCGATGTTTCCGGTTGAAACCCTATATCAGGACTGAGGGTGGAGTACTCCCAATGAACCACGTATCGAAAGCCCTCATGCCTGCACGCATTCGGCTTCTTAGTCAGTAATGCGTGGCGTATGAAATAATCCAGAGATCGCACAACTTGAAGGTCTGACTCCGTAATTCCTGAAATGCACAATGCAGAATCTCACAAGCCTTTCCACCAATGTTGTTGGCACCAACGTGCACCACAGTCTGACCGCGCTCCTCTTTTTAAAATATCCTGCAGCCTCTGAGAACATTCAGGCAGCTGTGCTGAGACCAGAGATTTGTAACCAGAGGGCATGGGTTTAAGTAAGTGGAAAGAGGTTTCGATGGGACATGATGAAGGTTTCTTCCCCAGTGGCTGGTTGGAGAGAATGGTGGACACATAGACACCCAACATGTAAAACTATAGTGCATAGAAGGCTGGGGACCAAGTGCTGATAAATAGAATTGGCATGGATGGGCACTTGATGCTCTGTATGGCAACGATACACCTAAAGGCCTCTTTCTGTGCTGGATGACACCGGTAACGGAGGTCTTGGGCAGATCAGTCATGACCGTTTTCAGCGGCTTGAGGGGCCAGGTGACCGACCCCTGCTCCAGTTTTTTTGTCCTTGTGTGAAGAGTAATGGGTCACCCAGGAGGTATTTCTTGAGCATAGATTCATAGACTTACATAACCCTCAAACAGGCCCTTCGGCTAAACTCTTCGATACTGACCAAGAAGCCGATCGACCAAGTCCACCGCGCCTGACAGGTTGTTGCATACACCCAGTACCCTCTGTGTGATAATCTCCCCATTTAATCATTCTCCTTTCATCTTACACCTGTGTCCTCTCGTTTTAGACTATGCTACCCTGGGACAAAGACAGCAATGATCCACCTCATCCATGGCCCTCAAAATGTAATAACCTCTAATCATCACCCCTCAGCCTCCGTCGCTCAAGGGACACAGTCCCAGCCTGTCCAACCTCTCCGTATCACTCAAGCCCTCCGGTATTGGTACACCCTCATACCCCCCACCAGAAACCACCACGACCTCACACTCCCCACTACAACCCAATGCCACCTCACACACCCACCAGAAACCACGATCACCTCACATACTCCACCCCATCCATCATCCCGTGATATGTTGGATGACCACAATCAAAGATCTTTCTTCTCAATTCCTTCCCCTCCTGTGGCGTTTTTTGATCCGTTGACCTTTGCCCTTGGACAGGACTGTCATGTTTCCACGGATCCCATGCCTTCTGACTTTCTGAATGAGCCTTCCATGAGGAACTTTATCAAATGTCTTACTAAAATCTATGTACACCACATCCACTGTTCTGCTTTCATCAATGTATTTTGTCACATCCTCAACGAATTCAATCAGGCTCGTGAGGCACCACCTGCCCCGCACAAAGTCATGTTGACTGTCCCTAACTAGCCTCTGCTTCTTCAAATGCCTATAAGCCTGTCTCCAAGAATCTTCTCCAGTAATTTGCCCCACCACGGAATTCATACTCACTGGTCTATAATTCCAGGGTTATCCTTACTCCCTTCTACAAAAAAAAGGAACAACATTTGGCACCCTCCAATCATCTGGCACTACTCCTGTGGTGAGTGAAGATGAAAGGATCATCACTAAAGGCCCAGAAATCTCTTCCTTGCTTCCTGTAATAACCCTGGCAAATATCATTTCTGTTCCCGGTGACTTATATATCTTAATGTCTTCCGAAGTTCCAGCACATGCTCTTTCCTCACGTCGACATGCTCTAGCATTCCAGCCTGTTGTACACCATCCTCACAAACGTCAAGGTCTCTTTCACTGGTGAATACTGAAACAACGTATTCATGAAGGTCCTCCCCGATCTCTTCCTACTCCAGGATCATGTTTCCTCTTTTATCCCTGATCGGTCCTACCCTCACACAAGTCCTCCTCCTATTCTTCACATAGGTGTGGAACACCTTGGGGTTTTCCTTAATCCTACTCACCAGGGCCTTCTCATGCCCCCTTCTAACTCTCCTAAGTCCATTCTTAAGCTCTCTCCTAACTACCTTGTATTTCTCCAGAGCCCTGTCTGATATTTGCTTTCTAAACCTTCGGCAAGCTTGTTTCGCCTTCATGACAAGAAATTCTACGTCTGTTGTCAACCGCTGTTCCTTCACTCTTCCATCCTTGCGCTGCCTCAATGGGACAAATCTATCCAAATCCCCATGCAAATACTTCCTGAACAACGTCCACATTTCCATTGTGCACTTTCCCAATCAGTTCCCAGTTCATGCTCTCAAGTTCCTCCTTCATAATTCACCCTCCCCCATTTAAATACTTTCCCACCTTATGAGGATAGGTTGAGAGAGCTGGGGCTTTTCTCTTTGGAGAGAAGGAGGATACGAGGTGACTTGATAGATATATACAAGATGATAAGAGGCATATATCGAGTGGACAGTCAGAGACTTTTACCAGGGAAACACGAGGGGACATAATTTTAAGCTGATTGGAGGAAAGTATAAGGGGGTTGTCAGGGATTTCTTTGCCTACAGAGGTTGTGGGGGAAGATACATAAGGGACATTTAAGAGACCCTGAGGTAGACACATGAATGATAGAAAAATAAGGGGCTATGTGGGAGGGAAGGGTTAGATAGATCACAGAGCAGGATAAAATGTCAGCACAACATTGAGGGCTGAAGGGCCTGTGCTGTGCTGTACTGCAGTGTTCTGTGTACTATATACATCTTCTGCTTCTCTCCACAACACCTCGCTACCCCCAGTCCACACTCACATCTCCGAAATCTGTCTTTACCCCAAGTCCACAAAACTCTCTCCTGTTTATGTCACCGCCCTCCGTCCACAGATACCTCTCATGTTACTGTCACCACCATGTCCCCGCCCACAGACCCCAGACACCTCTCCTGTGTCTATCCTCACCCCTAGTCCACAACCTCTCTTGTTTATGTTCCCACCCACAGTCCACAAACACCTCTCCTGTTACTTCCCCACCACAGTCCACAGACACCTGTCCTGCTCCTGTCCCCACCCCCAGTCCACACACACCTCCCATGTTTCTGTCCCCACCCCCAGTCCACAGACACATCTCCTGTTTCGGTCCCCACCCTTAGTTCACAAGCACCTGTCCTGTTTCTGTGCACCTGTCTACTTCAATGGTGCTGAGCTCTGGAGGGTTGAGAGCTTCAAGTTCCTGGGAGTGAACATCACCAACAGCCTGTCCTGATCAATTCACGTCGATGCCACGACCAAGAAAGCTCACAAGCGTCTCTACTTCATCAGGAGGCTAAGGAAATTCGCTTTGTCGCCTTTGACACTCACCAGCCTTTACCGATGCCCCATAGAAAGCATCCTATTGGGACGTATCACGGCTTGTTACGACAACTGCTCTGCCCAGGAGCAAAAAGCTGCAGAGTGTTGTGGACACAGCCCAGCGCATCACGGACACCGGCCTCCCCTCCACAGACTCTGTCTTTACCTCTCGTTGTCTTGGTGAGGTAGCCGGCATAATCAAAGACCCCACCCACCCGGGGCATTCCCTCTTCTCCCCTCTTCCATCGAGTAAAAGATACAGGAGCCTGAGGGCACGTAACACCAAACTTAAGGACAGCTTCTACCCCACGGTGATAAGACTATTGAACGATTCCCTCATACAATGAGATGGACTATGACCTCACTATCTACCTTGTTGTGACCTTGCACCTTATTGCACTGCACTTTCTCTGTAGCTGTGACATTTTACTCTACTGTGACTGTTTTTATCTGTACTTCTTCAATGCACTTTGTACCAACTTAATATATCTGCACTGTATAATGAATTGATCTGTACGATCGGTTTGGAAGACAAGCTTTTCACTGCACCTCGGTACAAGTGACAATAATAAACCAATAACAATACCAATACCAAACACCTTCCCTGTTTCTGACCACATCCCAGTCTACAAATGCCTCTGCCGTTTGAACCTGTTGTTCAATTTGCATCTCTGAACTTTTATCAATCGTTAGCAGCGTCACGGCTATGCAAAGTACTTTGTTCTCTTTCAGTGTGATTTCTGCTGTAAACATCATCAGAACAGGGCATAATGAACCTGTGGAGCGCTGCTCTTTGAACCGCAATGGTGGGAGAAGCCAGAGTGAATTATTCAGATCCTGCACAGAAACAGCCTGTCCAGCCCAGGATTGACCTGCAGCAGCAGTCAGTGTGTTGGGGCAATTGAAGTGACCAGGCAGGACTGGAATACGATCATCATTCTTTTTGTATTAAACATGGACATTGCTCCGGAACTGTTAACAGGCAGACAGCCTATGGGCTGTGGGCAGCTGAGGGCACAACTGCCCGTTGTGAAGACATTACTTTTTTTGGATAATGGAGGGGGAAGAATCAGATGAGTTCGGATGGTCAGACACGGAACGGATCGGAGCGGATGGCAGAGCTGGGAAGGGACGGGAGCACGGAGTGAATTTAAAAACATAATTACATGTCTGTTCCCTGAGTGTGACAAGGATTTTGCCTCCTTCTCTCGCTTTTCCCAGCGACATTTTTCCCAAACTCCATCCCACCCAATCTTGTATATTCTCGTTACCTGAAATTGTTCACTGTACATCTCCAGTTAGTTTCTTGTGTGTCGAATACAAAAAACCATTTATTCTCAGTAACTGAGCTGCCTCCAACAGACAGCCTCAGCAATGGGCCAGGATTGATCAGATGATTCAGGCTATTGGAACATCACCAAAAATGTAGTTAGAAAAATTCAGAATTTCCAACACTGAAAGGGACAATTCACGCCAACATCGCAGAAAGACTATCTGTCCCTCTCCCGCCTCATCTAGTCAACACCTCTTGCCCGATTCGGCATCATGTCAAGCTTAAAATATAACTGAAGGAAAGGGTGAAAGAGGGCTGTATACAGGAATATGATGGGCAGAGATAGTGAGAGAGGGACCATCCACAGGTTAAATCCCCCCACGCGAGCACTGTGTCAGTGTTGGACACTGGGATGTGCATACAGGAAAATCATAGACAGAGAGGCTGAGAGAGGGACAGTCCACAGCAGGAGTCCCTCAAATGCAGACTGTCGGAGTGTTGTTCAATGGGCTCTGTACAGAGGAATATAATTGTCAGAGAGCGTCAGAGTGGTCCTCTTCACAGGATGAATGCCCCCTGACAAGAGCACTCCATCTATGTTAGTCACTCGGCTGGGAAGGGAGAAATATAATAAACAGAAATGTTTTATGAGGATAGGTTGAGTGAGCTAGGGCGTTTCCCATTAAAGCGGAGGAGGATGAGAGGTAACTTGATAGAAGTGTGCAAGATAAGAGGCATAGTTCGAGTGGACAGTCAGAGACTTTTTCCCAGGTTGACAATAGCTAACATGAGGGGACATAATTTTAAGGTCATTGGAGGAAGTTATAAGGGGGATGTCAGCGGTAAGTTTTTTTACACAGAGAGTGGTGGGTGCATGGAACGCTCTGCCGGAAGAGGTTGTGGGGGCAGATACATTTGGGACATTTGAGAAACTCTTAGAAAGACACAAGTATGAGAGAGGAAAGCAGAGCTATGTGGGAGGGACGGGTTGGATAGATCTTAGAGCAGGATAAAATGTCGCACAAAATTGAGGGGCGAAGGGCCTGTAAAGTGCTATTCTGTTCCATGTTCTATGGTCTTTCTCACATTAGCCTGATATGCATCTGTTGATCAATGTTCCCCTGCGGTTTCCATTAGATTATATCTCTCCCTTTGACACTAAGAGTCCATTGTTCTCAGTGTGAAACCTTCCTGTAACAGATAGAACAGCAACAGCACTGTATGACTGTTGGACACTGGGCTGTGTGTACAGGAATATAATGGAAGAGAGGGTGAAAAAGGGACCGTCCGCAGGATCAGTGCCTCCACACCAGCACTGTGTCAGTGTTCGACACTGGTCTGTGTTTACAGGAATATAATGGACAGAGCGGGTGATAGAGAGAATGTCCACAGGATAAATCTCTCCACACCAGGACTGTGTCAGTGTTCGACACTGGACTATGAACACAGGAATATAATGGACTGATGGGCAGGGACACTGGGAACCGCAGAGTTCACTGTTGAGTCCATTGGTGTGTGATCTCCTATCCGTATCCGCATTTCCTCCCCACAATGGACCACTGTTGTCCTGCTCCCTACTCGCAAGGCGCTCCCTCACTCTCCGACTGTTAACATGTCTTCATCTCAGGGCCGGTGGGTATCTAACACGTTACCCAGGGTGGACCTTGTCGTGGCAATCCCAGTGCAGGTGGTAACAGCGGGGACTGTTTTTTTTGATTGGTGCACAGCAAGTTTCAATCGAAGAAGCGACGGGGTTCTATTTCAGAATAGTAGCGGGATTTCCTTCATTGGAAAGTCTCTGCACTTCGGACTGAGGGGTTCGTGGGCTTGGGGGGATGGTTGTGGTAAGGTGGGAGAGTGTGAATGTGTAAGGTGGGCAGTAAGGGTTGGGATGTTATTTGGAGGGCAGACCCAGACCGGAGCCTTTTGCATCTCAAACAGAACATCTCTGGGTCCTTCCGCCCGCCCTCTGTGCACCCCTTTACCGGCAGTGCGGGGCTGGTGATGTCCACACACCTGCAATCCTCACATTTCCCTCACATCACTGGTGGAACCTCAGAGACCCCCAGTTACTGCACACTGTGAATGAAAACCATTGCTGGTTGGGTTGTTAGGGGTCTGATGTTCGCCCAGTGCCCTGGAACAATCAGGAGGATAAACAAATTCAGGTGACAATCACTTACAGCTGACAATTTCTTGTTGCAGAGTGTGGTGAACCTCTGGACTTCTCTTCTCCAGAGGGATGTTGAGGTTAGATCACTGGAGGTTTTGAAAGAGGAACATTTTTTGAAACAGTGAGGAATTGAAGCATGTGGAATTAACACAGCACGTTCATAAACATTAAAACCCATGGGATCCGCGGAAAATTACATCCAAAACTGCATTAGTAATCAGAGATAGAGGGGTTGCTTTGTTATTGGAAGTCTGCTACCAATTGTGTATCATGGGATTTGGCAATGGGACACATTACTGTTTGCTTCCTGCATCAGTGACTTGGGTGCTGATGTCGGAGGTATGATGAGGAAGTTCCCATATGACACAAGAATTGGGGTTCTGGTAAATGAGGAGGATAATTTCAGGGTCCATAAAGATATTCTTTAGCTGAGAAGTTGAGTCGAGCAATGGCAGGTGGAATTTAATACTCATAAACTCTGAGTGAAATTCTTTGGAAGGTCGAAGCTGCATGGACTCCACAGAATGAGTTATGGGCCCTGAGGGAATGTTGAGGAACAGAGAGACCTCACTGTACATGTCCAAGTATCCTTGTAGGTGGCACAGGATGGCAAAGAAGGCATTGGGGAGGTTAGCCTTCATTAGCTGAGACTTTACAATATAAGGTTAGGGAATGTATCGTGCAGTTTTAAAAATACCTTCTGAAATACTCTGTGCACTCCTGATTACCACAGTATAAAGAAAATTTCATTGACTACAGAGGGTGCAAATGCACCAGGATGTTGTCTTGGATGGAGTCAGATCACGGAACAGTTACTTCAGCCCAACTGGTCAATGCCGACTGCGTTGCCCAGCGAGCTTGTCTCATATGCCCACACTTGTCCCATAGACCTCTAAACCTCTCCTATCCACGGACCGATATCTGTGGCTTTTAAATGTGCCCGCCTCAACCACCCTTTCTGGCAGCACATTCTAAATCCGCACCGCCCTTTGGTGAAGTAGCTTTCCCTTGTGTCCCTTTTAAATCTCTCGTTTCTGATCTGAAATCTGTGCCCTCTCGTTTTACCACCCCTCCCTGGGGGAAAAGAAACTGTGTTTTTACCCTGTCTATGCACCTCTTGATCTTGCAACCTCTGTCAGGTCAGCCCTCAATCTCCTACATTCCAGGCAATAAATCCTCATCTGCACAAGCACTCGTTGTGCCTGAGACCACCAAATCCAGGCTCAAGGACAGCATCTATTCCACTGTAATAAGACTATTGAACTGTTCCCTTATACGACGAGATGGAATTTTTACCTCACCATCTAACTTTTTGTGACCTTGCACCTTATTGTCTACCTGCACTGCACTTTCTATGTAGCTATGTAACTTTACTCTGTACTCTATTGTTTTTACCTGACCAACCTCAATACACTCCATATTAACTCAATGTATCTGCACTGTGTCATGAATAGATGTGTACGAATGGTATGCAAGACAAGTTTTTCACTGTACCTCGGTGCAGGTGACAATAACAAACCAATACCAACATCCAGATAAATCTTTTCTATCCTCTTTATAGTTTAATAACACCTGTCCTACAACAGGGCGACAAAAACTATACACAGTGCTCCAAGTACGGCCTCGCCGGTGTCTTATGTAATTGTCACATCACTTTTCAAATCCTTTGCTCAATGCCCGGAGTAATGAAGTCTGCATAGAAATCAGATTTTTCACCACCCTTTCTACCTGTAACACTGCTTTCAGTGATGTTTTTTCAGTTATGTTGAGAGACTGGACAGGCAGGTTTTGTTTTCATTTGATCTGAGAATCTGTTCCCTCAAAATAACTTGGATATTCTGTTGATCATTTTCTCTTCTCACCCTCTGTCTCAGCTCAGTCCTGAACCACCCTGAATTTCTTTATTTTCATCCGCTCCACGACCTCTCCCTCCACATTCCAACAACACCCCATCATTTCCTCGTGTCCATCCATTACTCACTTGATCAAACGTTACCTGTGCCCCAAGATGGAAAGTAAATTGTTATGGGTCTGTGAGCTTTCTGTTACAAACAGGACATCACATTAACCTTCCTTTCCTATCTTCCTGAAGTATTTATCTCGCCTCCATTTCAGCAATGTTTGAGCAGATTAGATGAAGAATATCCACAAATCAATCGGTCCAATACCAGTGCTGCATTAGACTTGAGCACTGTGCTGTATCTACCGGTAAGTATGAGTCAGAGTGTGTCAGGGGGACACTGTACAAGGGATCATTCTAATACCAGCTGTGTGTCACTGTTGCATATTGTGCTGTTCACTGGGGAGATTATTCCCAAGATGGATCCCTCCAGGTTCTACAACATGGTGGATTTGGACAGTGTCCCAGAATTTACTTTCCTGGGTGTTTTTGTGAACCTTGTGCATGCTGAGGTTAAATAGAAATAGAGAGCTCCAGGCACTTCCTTTATAGGCCCAGTGTTATTGGGAGACGAGCACTGTGTTTCACAGCTGTATATCTGCTGAGGGAGACTCAAGCTGGCCCAAGTCCAAGGGTGGAACAGGTGGAGGGGAGGGACGGTGCTGGGAGTTGTTGAACCATCCTCCAATCCTGTGCCACTTCTGACCCAATTAAAACATCCCTTGAGATATGAAGAGATTTATTTATTCGACACATGTGCATCAAAACAAACAGTGAAATGAAGCTTGCTGTGGAACTGAAGATGTGCTGGGGGCAACCCTCATGTGTCACCACCCATCCGGCGCCAACATAGCATGCCCGCAGTTCCTATCCTGTTCATCTTTGGAATGTGGGAGGAAACCGGAGCACCCGTAGGAAACCCAGGAAGACACGGGAAGAACGTACAAACTTCCGACAGACAGTGGACAGAATTGGACCCATCTGGCTGGCGCTTAAGTAGCGTTATGCTAACCGCGACACTATCGTGCCACCCATGATGCTTCAGGATACCGCGTGTTGTGCCCCATTCAAAGTATTCTGTTCGAGCAGGGTTGACAACCTTGGACATGTATATGGACTTTAAGGAGGGTCGAACAGGAGGAAAGAGATAGAGCAGTAAGTCTCTGGGGTTATGCAGAAGGAAAGGGTCGGCAGCCTGGGGACAGAAGATTGGGTGCAACGGTGAGTGGTGTGACAGATGCCAGAGTGAGGAGGGAGGGGTAATGTGAAGAGCGGAAGAGGGGAATTGGTCGTGAGAGAGGAAATGCATGGCGGACAGTGAACTGAAGGGAGGTACAGTGGATGGTGGAGTGAGCAGAGAGGACGCAGATGGTGGAGTGAAGACAGAGAGACAGTGGGTGACATGGTCGGATGGATGGAAAGTGAAATAAGGAGGGCAGTGCGTGAGGTGCACAGTTGAGAGAGGAGAGGGGTGTGGAGTGGAGCAGAAGGACAGCGATGTTGACCAGGGACCATCCACAAGGTAAACCCCAGCGTACAACACTGCTCTCCTTATGGGCACCAAGGTATGAGAGATGAGGCAGAATGTTCACAAGATAAATCCCTCCATAATTGTTGCAGTTAGGAACTGATCCTGGATTTACTCTCTTCGGTGTAAACCAACAGATTGCAACTTCACTCCCTGCACTTGCTGACATTCAACAGACACGGGGGCAGTGAGGAAAGTGACTAAGGCAGTGAGGGACCAGACCGGTCCAGTGCGAGAGCGGACTGGGGAAGTGAGGGAACAGACAGGGCAATGAGAGAGCAGAATGGAGCTGTGAGAGAACAAACTAGGGCAGTGAGGGAACAGACTGGGGTAGTGAGAGAGTGGACGGGCAATTATGGAGCAGTGGGGCAGTGAGAGAACAGACTGGTGCAGTGAGGCAACAGACAGGGACAGTGGTAGAACAGACTGGGGCAGTGAGAGAACAGACTGGGGCAGTGAGGGAACAGTCTGGTGCAGTGAGGCAACAGACAGGGACAGTGATAGAACAGACTGGGGCAGTGAGAGAACAGACTGGGGCAGTGTATGAACTGACTGGGGCTGTGAGGGATCAGACTCGGGCAGTGAGAGACCAGACTGGGGCGGTGAGAGAACACACTGGGGAAGTGAGAGAACAGACTGGCAAATTGTGAGAACAGAGGGGGGCCGTGAGTGAGCAGACTGGGGCAGTGAGAGGCCAGAATGTGGCAGTGGGGCAACAGACTAGGGCAGTAAATACCTGACTGGGTCAGTGTGTGAGCGGACGAGGGCAGTGAGTTAACAGACTGGGGCTGTGAGAGAACAAACTGAGGCAGTGATAGAACTGACTGGGGCAGTGGCTGAATGGACTGGGGCAATGAGGTACCAGTGGGGCAGTGAGAGAACAGACTGGGGCAGTGAGGGATCATACTGGGGCTGTCAGGGAACAGACTCGTTCATTGATGGAACCGTCTGGGGCAGTGAGTGAACAGACTGGGGCAGTGAGAGAACAGACTGCGGCAGTGAGTGAACAGACTGGGGCAGTGAGAGAACAGACTGGGGCAGTGAGTGAACAGACTGGGGCTGCATCATCACTTTGTTACTTCTACAATCTATCCCCTGGTTTATGAAAGCTAACATTCCGTAAGATTTCTTGTCTCCCTATGCACCTCTGAGGCAACATTCAGTGTTCTGTGGAGGTGAAGCCCCAAATATCTCTGCTCCGCACTTTCCAGAATCCTGTCATTTACCTTTTACTCCGGGTTGGAGTTTGTCCTTCCAAAGTGCACCACCTCACACCTCCCTGGAGTAAACTCCCATCTGCCACTTATCAGCCCAGCTCTGCATCCTATCAACATCCCTCTGCGAACTCCTACAGCCCTCCAGACTATCCACAACACCACCGATCTTTGTGTCATCTACAAACTTGCTAACCCACCCTTCCACCACCTCATCTCAGTCGTTAATAATTATCATAAAATGCAGAGGACCCAGAACCGATTCCTGCTGGACAACACTTGGGAATGCTTTCCCACCACCACAACCCTCTGCTTTCGACAGGCAAGACAATTCTGAATCCACTTGGCCAAGCCTCCCAACTTCTCTTGGCCTCTGACCTTCTGAAGAGGCCTACCATGCGGAAACTTGTTAATCGCCTTCCTGAAATGCATGTAGACCACATCCACTGCACTACCTCATCAAGATTCCTGGTAACCTCCTCAAATAACCCTATCAGGCTTGTGAGGCAAGTACTTTCCTTCTTAAAACCATGCTGGCTGTCACTCATCAGTCCATGTTTCTCCAAATGCACATAGATCCTATCTCTTAGAATTCTTTCCAACAGCTTACCCACCACAGACGTAAGGCTCCTCGATCTGTAATACCTTGGACTAACCCTACTACATTTTTTGAAGAAGTGGACAACATTTGCCACTCTCCAGTCCTCTGGTACCATCCCCGTTGACAACTAGGACTCAAAGATCCTAACCAACGGTTCAGCAATCTCTCTCTATCTCGCCTCACGAAGCCCTAATATTTTCTAACAACTCCAAAACATCCTCTCTCTTTATATCCACATACTCGAGAACATTACCCTCCCCTTGATGATGTTCTCAGCATCATCAAGACCCCTCTCCTTGGTGAATACTGAAGAGAAGTATTCATTGAGAACATCAACCACTTCCACAGCTTCCAGGCACATCCTCCCACCTTTGTGTTTAATCGGACCTACCTTTACCCTTGCCATCCTTATGCTCTTGACGTACGACGTTCTTGACGCTCTTGACGATTCTCCCTAACCGTAATCGCCAAAGCCTTTTCATGTCCCTTTCTCGCTCTCTTCAGCCCTTTCTTAAGCTCCTTCCTTGCTACTCTATATTCCTCATGAGCCCCGTCAGATCCTTGCTGCTTACACCTTATGTATGCTGCCGTCTTCTTCCTAACTAGTTGTTCCACCTCTCTCGTCACACACGGTTCCTTCACCCTCCCATTCCTTCGCTGCCTCACCGGGACAAATTTATCCCTAACATCCTGCAAAAGATCCCTGAACATTGACCGCATCTCCATAGTACATTTACCTTCAAAAAGTCACCCCAATTCACCCTCCCATGTTATCGCCTTATAGCATCATAATTCGCCTTCCCCCAATTAAATATCTTCCAGTGAGAATATCCTGAGGAGCACCTTGTCAAACGCCTTCTGAAAATCCAAGAAAATAGCGATCACGGATTCTCCTTTGGTCAGCTGCTAGTTACCTCTTCACGGAATTCTAACTGATTTTTCGGGCACGATCTCGCCACAACCAAACCCTGTTGACCCTCCTAATTTATCATATGATTCCAACTCCTCCGAAATTTCATCTTTAATAACGGATTTAAAAATCTTACCAACCACCGAGGTCAGACTAACCTGCCAATAACTTGCTGCCCTTTGCCTCCCTTGCTTCCAAAACGGCGGTATCACATTTGCGCTCCTGGAGTCTTCTGTGACCGTCCCTGATCCCAATGATTCCTGAAGGATCAATGTTCAAGCCTCCGCAATCTCTTCAGCTACGTCTTTCGGTGCTCTGCAGGGGAGTCCGTCTAGCCCAGGTGGTTTATTCACCTTCAGGCCTTTCAGCCTTCCCAGCACTTCACCTCAGCCATGGCCACTACACACACCCCTGCCTCCTGACTCTCATGAATTTATGGCATGTTACTGTTGTCTTGCTTTGTGAGGACAGACGCAGAGTACTTCTTTATCTCCTCCGCCATTTCCCTGTTCCACATTACTTCTTCTGCAGCGTCATTTGCCACTGCTACAATGTCCAGTTTTCCCTCTCTCTTCCACTTCATGTATCCAAAATTTAATTATAGAATTTTCTTTGGTATTAGTGGCTTCCTTAACCTCGTATTTAATCTTCTCCTCCATTATCGCTTTTTAGTTCTCCTCTGTTGGCATTTAACTTATGGGTTCAAAATGATCTTATCCACACTGCATGCAGTCTCTTCTGTTTTCATTCTGGCCCACACTTCCCTTGTCAGCCATGGTTGCCTCGTCATCCCCTCAGCGTGCCTTTGCTTGACCTGAATGAAATTCTGACGTGACTCCCGAATTACTCCCAGAAAATACTGACACTGCTGCTCCGCCATCTTCCTGCTGGGTTCTCCTTCCAAACAGCTCTGGTCAGCTCCTCCCTCATGCATCTATAGTTACCTTTACTCAAGTGTAATATTGATCCATCAGATTTCCGTTTCTCAAACTACAGGATGAATTCCAACATATTTCTGTCACTTCCTCCTATGGGTTCCTTCACATTAAGCTCCCTGAAGGTGTTATGTAACGAGTGCTCTGAAATCTACTTCATTGCACAACACCAAATCCAGAATTGCCTGTTCCCTGGTGGGCTTCAGCACAAGCTGCTGTACACTGCCATCTCCTGGACAGTCAACAAGTTCCTTTGCTTGCAGGTACTGCCATCCTGATTCCCCAGTCTGCCCGCATACTGAAGTTACCGATGATCGCTGTAACATTGACTTTCTTACGTTTCTTTTAATCTCCTGCTGTATTGTGTACCCCACATCTTAACAACGAGTCTGAAGCCTGCACATAACTCCCATCTGGGTCTTTTTCCCTTTTCGGTCCTCAAGTCTTCTCACAAAAGTTACACATCATGCGATACTATAGAGCTCCTTGCCAATTATTTACTGCCAATATTCAATGTGAACCATCTAATTGGACAATAAATTGAGGGTAGAAGGTCGATTGCAGTACTGGAAGGAAGTATTGCCTTTTGTTTGGAAGTCTGTGACCAGTGGTGCACGGGGACCGGTTCTGGCACATGTCCTGTGAGTGATATTAATTCAGCACTTGGATTAGAATGCAGAGGTAATGTGTGATTGATAAATTTGCAGGTTTCACAGTGACATCATTCAGGACTCTCACTATCCGGGACATGCCCTGTTCACGTTCCTACCATCGGGGAGGAGATACAGGAGCCTGAGCATCCACACTCTATGTTGCAGGAACAGCTCCATCCCATCCGCCACCTGATATCTGAACGGTCCATCAACCCATCACCACTATCTCGTTATTCCTCCTCTGCATGATTGAGTTATTTTTGCAACTTCGAGCGATTCTTATCTCTCGCACTGTACTGCTGCCACAAAACAACACATTTCACGACATATGTCAGTGATGATAAACCGGATTCTGATTCTGATCATTGGCGCTGCAGAAAGCGAGGAAGGCCGAATCATTCTGGAATACCATGCAGATCAGTTGGGGAGACGCGCAGCGTTGGCAGATAGACCTTCATTCCGACAAGAGAAAGGTGATGCCTTTTGGGAAGTCAGATGGGGTTAGGACATACACAGCATATGATGGAGGAGCAAGCAATGTTCACAAACAGATAGACTTGGGCGGCCAGACTCCAAACTTGACTGAAAGTAGAAAACAGATCAACGGGTCAGGGTAGAGAGCAGATGGCATCGTTCCCTTCACAGACTGCAAGGGCTGGCATGTAATATCCCTCTCTCTCTGTCTCCCTCTCCCCTCCATCCCTCTCTTTGTATCTATCTATCTATCTATCTATCTATCTATCTATCTATCTATCTATCTATCTATCTATCTATCTATCTATCTATCTATCTATCTATCTATCTATCTATCTATCATCTATCTATCTATCTATCTATCTATCTATCTATCTATCTATCTATCTATCTATCTATCTATCTATCTATCTATCTATCTATCTATCTATCTATCTATCTATCTATCTGTCTGTCTGTCTGTCTATCATCTCTATATCTCTCCCGCACACGCACGCAGACACACACAGAGAGAGAGAGAGAGAGACACACACACACACACATCATATTTGCGTCCACTCAATTATTTACTTTACCAATAGTGGCTTATAACAAAGTGGACCTCACTTCATATGCTACCTCCGACCTTTAAAGAAACATATTGACAAAGATGTTTCTGAGGCGCATACCTGGTTGTTCGTTGCGCGTAATTACATACTTGTAATATCCCACAATGTGGCAGATGGCAGATGTGGAGAATCGTGCGGGAATGAACAAACAGCGTGTGCATAAAAAAGGAAAAAAATGAAAGAGATGTAACTGTCTGTGGAGGGTTTTGATTGGGTGGACCTTTCTCTCTCTCTCTCTCTCTCTCTCTCTCTCTCTCTCTCTCTCTCTTTCTCTCTCTCCTCTGTGTGTGTGTGTGTGTGTGTGTGTATGTGTGTGTGTGTGTGTGTGTGTGTATGAGGTTCAAGTGCACATGTCTCTGTCTGCAAAAATGTTTGCATTTTTCTGCTTTGCTGTTTGAATGTAGAGTGACGCAGAGACAAAAGAGGGAGACAGAGCGAGAAGGAGACAGAAACATGAAAGCGAAAAAGGACGGAGTGACAACAAGGAAGTAAAATACGTAAGAAGAGTGAAATACAGGGATTTGGGGTGAAGCGGTTGACTGAGATACATGGCAGCTCTCTGTCCGGGAACACGAACAGAAGAAGTGACCCAGTGTGGGAAGTGACGACGGCATCAAGCGTGACGTTAATTCGAACCGAATTTCAATGCGTTTTGAAATTGCATCTGATATCGGCCTAATGCAGTTTGCACAGGAACACTTTAAACACACCCGGACCCACACTGGGAGACAAGCAATCTACTTATTTCACAGTTCACTCTACCCTGAGAGCCACTGCAAGGACTGGGTCGGTTTCGCTGGGCAGAAGGGCCTGTCTCCGTCTCCTTTGTGACACGGCGACACAAAAGTAGCACCGGCTCCTCTCCGACCATCTCCCGGAGCTCCGCTCTGGTCCCTCCCATGACCTCTTCTCCGCAGCCGCACACATTATATCCTTGCTGTGTTCTCACTACGGCCGCTAGGACACCCAGGTGCAGTCAATACCGTGAAGCTGCCAGATTAATTCTGCGTCCGCCTCTCAATTAGATCACAGGGAATAGGTCACTTGTGCCTTCAAGACTGCCCCGCTCTTCCCGATATCATGGTTGATCATTGACTGATAGAGCAATGAAACAGACCCTTCGGCCCAACTTGACCATACTGACTTTGCAATCCCATTTACCGCCTTTGGCCCATTTCCCTCTACATCCTCCTCTCCATGGACTTCTCTGAATGCCTTTTGAATGTTGCTATTGTTCCTGCCGCATCGACTTCCTCCGACAGTTTATTCCGTCTGCCACCCACCCTCTGTGTGAAAAAGCTGCCTCTCAAGTCACAGTTAAAAATTTCATGTTTTACCTTACACCTCTTGCCACTTGAGATTTGTTGCCCTTCCTTGTGAAAAAGACGGTGTGCCTTCACACTTTTTCGGACCAGCAACAATAGAAACAAAACTAGCCAGGCTTCCACAGTAAAATTTATTTATTAACAACGACTTGGAATAATAAGAGGAAATAAAACGTTAGTTTCAGACATTGATCAAAATAAACCAAAGCGCGTGTGTGGTTAGTTCGCAAACCGCCGTCTAGGAACAGTTATCCAAATTCAGTTCAGTAATTCACGAAGCAAAACGATGAGACAAAGCTTCTGAAAACCAAGTTAGAATGTAGAGGCGAACGTAGAGGGAAGGAGTTTACGAAATCCACAAGTTCCACGATGGAACCAACACGACACCAAATTCGACGAAGATCTCCATCGCTTTGTTCCCAAAATATCTGCCACACCGAGGCCACTCGGTACGTGGCCGCCCACAGATATACCTGCTTCCCGGCAAGGTCAGCGACAAAGTGGACTCCACAGATTTCTCCAAATATCCATGCATGGATTACAACGTGACAGTCATCATGACTGTGCATCACCCAGAGATACAGAGGATGGCAGTCAGTGCTACCAAATCTCTCTCTCTCTCTCTCTCTCTCTCTCTCTCTCTCTCTCTCTCTCTCTCTCTCTCTCTCTCTCTCTCTCTCTCTCTCTCTCTTCCATCTGTGCCCGAGTTCGGAAATCAGCATTCAGACAAGTCTGCAGTTGCCAGCACTCCAGTAAATCCTCCCTCAGACACGTGCAGCCTTCCAGTTATAGAAGCTCAACGCTCCCACTCAAAGTGGCCAGACAAAGCCACACACTCTACCATTCAGGCGCCTTGGAGGGACACTCATTAACTAGCAAACTGGGCTCGTAACAACACTTTCTTAGATCCTCAAGATTTTATACACCTCAGCACGATTACCCCTCAGTCTCCCACGGTCCAAGGAACAAATTCCTCGCCTGACAAACCTCTCCCTGCAACTCAGACTCTCAATCCCTGGCCATATCCTCGTAAATCTTCTCAGCGCACCTTCAATTTTCATGACTGCTTCGAAAAGTTAATCACTGTTAACTGTTCAGGCAATACACTGCTGTCTGTCCTTTCTCATTCAGCCCTTCTAAATACTTCAAGGAAGCCCAACCTCAGCCAAGGGAACAGATCCTCATTCTGAGACTGAGAACCCTGTATAGGTCAGGACGCCCTCCCCGTATCCACAGATGCTACCTGACATCTCGAGGTCTTCCAGCATTCCCTTTTTACGTCAGGTTACCAACAATTCCTGTGACCATTGCATCGCATTTCTCCTGTCCGACACATCCCGCCACTCGTCTCTTTTTATACGTCCTTCAGACAAATCAACTGCGATTAACAATCCCTCACGGTTCCCTCTCGGTGCGCAACCCATCAATCACATTCCCTATCTCCTATTTCGCATGTCAGAAAATCATGGTCATGGAGGTATAGAACACAGGATCAGACCCATTGTCCCACCGTGAGATGCCGACTTGCAAACATCTGTCTGTACGAATCCCATTCACAAAACCTTTTTCGGAAACATCTCTGCTCTGGCGATTCCAATGCATTTCCAGTTGCTTCTCAACTATTGTCTGTGTCTCTGCCTTCACCTCCGACGGATATTCATGTTGGCGTTGACCGACAGGATGTAAACACATAATTAGATACATGTTGGCATTCACATTAAACCAATGTCCACTGTTTCGTGACAATTCTGCGGCCTGGATAGGTTGCTAGATATCAAGTCCATCCATGCCTCTTATATCTCATCATCCCTCCATTACGTCCCCCTTTGTTTGTTCCGTTCCAAGGAAAACAAATCCAAACAATCCAGTATCTCCTTAAAACTGTAATATTCCTTCCCAGGCAACACTCCGATGTCTCACGACTGCAGTCTCATCCAGTGCAGTCACGGCTGTCGTGTACTGTGGTCACCAGAACTGCGCATGATATTAGAAGACATGAGAGAACCAATGCTTCAAAGGTAGCAATAAATCTTCCCTGTTTTTATAACCTATATAGTGGCAGGTAATGCCAAATATCCCATTTGCCTTCTTCAACTGAATTGGAAGAATTAAAGTTTGGACAATGATTCAATGGGCCGGGGCTTCATTTTACTGGAGCGAAGGAGACTGAATGGTGACCTGAAAATTTAATACAGACACAGATGGAGCAGAGAGTCAGAAACTTTTGCCCGGGTTCGGGGAATCAGAAGCAAGAATATATTGGTTTATTATCAGAGAAACAAGATTTGAAGAAGATCAGAGGGCAGAGTTGTTCATGCAGAGAAATTCTGATACCTGGACCGTGCTGCCAGAGGAGGTGGTGGGCTCGGATACAATCACTACGTTCACTATGGATTTGCCAGACAATTTATTAGACAAGAAATAGAAGGATACGGTGCTAAGTGTAGGAAATGGGATTGATGTAGATGGGGAAAGAGGTTCAGTGATAACGATGCGGGCTGGATCCTGTGGCTGATTACAGCTACTCCATCTACCTGTGCAGCTATCTTCATGGATCTATGGACTTTCACACCTGGATGATTGTATTATCCAGTGATTCATGCGGCCCTTCCATTCACGGTGCATGGCCGACCATCATTAGACCCCCAACATGCAGCACCCTTAATCGACCAGAATAAACTTCCATCTGCCACTTGAAGTCGTTGTCCTCAAATCATCGGAAAAGACACTAGTCTGTTTCATCAGCGCCATTCCGATCTCAACAGATGCAGCTGTCCTGCTGTTCGTTTCCTTTCTGTCTATCTATATTTCTCGCTACCTCGGTAAAGCAGCCACCATAAACTAAGATCACTCCCACGCCGGACATTCTCTCGTTTCGGCCCTCCCATTGGGCAAAATCTGCAAATGTTGGAAAGCCCACAGCAGCAGGCTCAAGGTCAGCATCTATCCCGCTGTTATAAAACTGTTGAACAGACCACCTGTGCGACAAAGATCAACTTTTGACCTCACAACCAACCTTGTAATGATCATTGCACCTTGTTTACAACCTGCACTGCACTTTCTCTGCAACTGTAACACGATGTTCTGCAGTGTGTTGTTGATTTTCCTTTGTACATGAGAACATAAGAAACAGGAGGGCGAGTCGGCCATGTGGCCCGTCGAGCCTGCTCCGCCATTCAATAAGTTGATAGCTGATCTGGCCGTGCACTGAGATTCACCAACCTACCTTTTCCCCATAACCCTTTGATCCCATACGATGCAAAATCTATTTCACTATGCTTTGGATAGATATTTAATGATATCGCCTCCACTGCATTTCTGAGCAGAGAATTTCACATGTTTCCTGCTCTCTGGGAAAAGCAGTTTCTCCTCATCTCCGTCCCAGATCTAATCCCCGAAACATGAGCCTATGCCCCATGGTTCTTGTTTCATATACCAGTGGAAAATGTCTTCCTGCCTCTATCTTATCTATCCTTTTCATACGTTCATATCTTTCTATGAGATCCCCTCTCATTCTTCTGAATTTAATGTAATATATCGTCCCAGGCAACTCAATCTCTCCTCATTGGATAACACCTTCATCTCCGGGATCCACTTGCTGAAACTCCTCTGCACCGTCTCCAAAGCCAGTATACTTTTCCTCGTAAGGAGATCAGGATTGCACGCAGTACTCCGGGTGAGGCCTCAGCAGTACCCTGTGCAGGTGCGGCATAACCTCTCTGCTCTTAAATTCACTCCCTATCGCAATGAAGGACAATATTCCACTTGTCTTCTGGATGACCTGCTGCACCTGCAAACAAACCTTTCCGATTCATGCACAGGCACTCCCAAGTCCCTCTGTACAACAGTATGCTGCAATCCTTCACCATTTCAATAATGATCTGATCTTCTATGTTTCGTTCTAAAGTGGATGACCTCGCATTTATCAACATTGTACTCCACATGGCAGACCCTTGCCTACACAGTATTACCTCGATGTACTTATGTCTTGAAATGATCTACATTCATGGCCTGTACAACAAAGATTTTCATTGTGTCCTGGTATATGTTAGTATAATAAACCAATGACCAGTTACCAATCTAAGGCGAGATACAGGTTCTGCACGGGAACATGCGTCAAGCAACGGGATTGAAAATACATAGGACAGGCAGTCGTCATGGGCACGGTTAAATTTTTACAATGGCAGAGATTACTGTCAGATCGACAGGCATTCTGCAAATAATATTTGCACCTCAGAAAGACATGACTGCGCAGGTGATCCCATCAGAATGAGAACTCAATCTCTGCAGAGAGACTGGTTGTAAACGTGGTCACTCACAGCTTCTGACACACACATTGGTACCTTGTAACTTGAATATGTTAACCCCATCATATTTCCCACTGTTATCCTCATGATAGAGATTGTGATAAAATATAAATGGAGCAGAAATTGCAGGAAGAAATCATCCAGTACAGAATAATGTGCGGTGGAAATATTTGCACCCATCTTCCGAACAGGGTCGAGAGTGTAAGGGTGCCTCTCTTCAAATCAGAGTTGGGTGGGGGGTGAGCGTGTGGTGGGTGTCAGACAAAGTCGGTATGGAGATTGATTGAGAAAGATCACATGAAATTCTGTGTCTCTAATTTGTGTTGTGCTTCACGGCGGCGGTGGAGTTGGCCCTAAACATAAAAACATATTCGGCATGTCAGTGGATTAAACATTGAAGCGTTAAACAACTCGTGGCTGAGGATCAACCGAGCGGACTGAGCGCATGTTTTCCACAGAGCGATCACCCACATTGCGTTTCGTTTCTCTGATGTAGGGGAGACAACATTGTGAACACCAAATACAGTGCATTGGACTGAAACAAATGCAAGTTAATCGCTGCTTCAGTCTATTACATGAGAATGAAATGAACAAAGGCAAATCCTTTACCTTACACTCAACATTGCAGTTATATATAACTTCTGCTCTTCGCATTAGATACACCTGCTGTGGAGAAATGTTTATCACTACAACTCATGTATTCTGCTGATAATTTTGTAACCTTCGATGCAAACCCGGTATGCCTCCTGCGCTTCAAGGAAACAACTCAAACTCCCCACCCGATATCTAAAATACTCTACCGTGTGCACCTTCCTGGTGAATCTCCTCTGCATCCTTTCAGTGCAAAGACGTCCTTTTTTTTCTGGGAACATTAAAAGTTACTCCATTCTAACCATTATTTTATATTAGTGTGTTATGACCTTCTCTGCCAGTGAAAACAAGTAAGGGGAATGCATTGAACACCCCATTGTCGATCTGCGTTTGTACCGTCAGGTTTCCTTGAAACTTCAACGACCGTGTCTTTCTCTTCATCAGCACTCCCGCGAACCCCATTACTCCTTGTGAATATCCTCGCCTTACTCGTCCATGTCAGGTGATCAGCACGTTCATCGATATTGAAGTCCAGCTGCCCTTGCTCTGCCCATCTTACAAACTGATAAATGTCATCACTTCACCTAAGACCAGTCGGTTTATTATCGTCACACGTACAGAGGTACAATAAAGGGCTTTGTTTGCTTTCACTCCAGACAGATAGTTCTATTCATAACCACATCTAGATTGTAGTAAAGGAGAAACAACGACAGAATGTGGTATTACAGTTGCAGGAGAGTGCAGTTCAAGTGGTGAAATAGGTCAAATAAGGCGATCCACCTCACCATCAACAACGTCACAATACTGTGTTCATTTGCAAACCTTTGAGATATGCATCAAATGTTTGGAGCAAATGCGATTATCGTAGATGCTCTGTCAGTTGAAATATATGCACCAATTCGAGGGTCTTGTATATGGTGTAGGATTTAGGTTCTTTCACCAGTGTGGCTTTTGATGGGAGCTGGTTTATTATTTCAGCGACTGCGTGTACCTCAATTGCTTTGACGGTTTGCATTCGTTTGGATTCTGCATTCTACATTCGCCTGAGACTCTGCAGTATAAGACGTTGACATAAAAACTACCTGTTCTTTTTTTAGTATGTCCAGGAGTGATCTCTAACCGAGGACAATTCCAGAGAGAAATTTAACAGCTTTGTGAGGACAGTGTGGTATTGGAGTTTGATAACAGGGTCAGCAGAGCAGAGTAATGGACACCGTAAGTAAGAATAAAATATGAAATCGCGATGTGAGTCTGAGAGAGTTTCGCAACAACCTACACTGACTTCTCGAGTGGTCTTTGCTTCGTCTTTGAGATTTTCCAATTGCGTCGTAACCGTGCAAACCTCATCACAATTAGGATTGAACTCGAATGACATAATGTTGTTTTCCCAAAGTGTTAAAAGAGACAGCTTCCTTGAACGATTTTGAATTCTCAGTGTGTTGGAGCGGAAATACATCAGAGTATAAGTTAATGGCCGTGGTGATGCCTCGGTTAAAAGATTTCTTTAGAGAGATCGCGGGCAGCTGGAAGACAGACAGATTCTCACACAACATGCTTGCGACGTTGTACAGTGTCAGAAAAATATTTTACATGATCATTGTCGTTATTGGTGTTCCTGGTAAGAACATAGGCAAAGTAACGTTTGCAATTTTGTGTCCGGGGGTCTTTAGATTCGTTCAGTAACGATAGCGTGTTGCAGTGAGTGCTGTGAAGATATCAGAAGGAAGTTCCCTGTTCGTTCAGAAATTCCTATCAGTTTTATTCTGTGGCCTCGGCTGAGTATAAACCGACAGTTGAAACAAATGCAGAGTGGACGAATGGGGGAGACGGATTGCTTTATTTTTGGATTGGTAGCACGTATTGATGATTTATCAATACAATGCCGCAGTGAAATAAATCTCCGATTATCCAGCGCGGTCGCACTTTCTAGGCGATTTGGTGTTGTTCTTTATAAATACAACAACATTCTTTCAAATCAAATTTTAAAGAGGTACCAGAGCATTTTAAGGGTTTACCCAGCACGTTTGAAGTAAGCGTAGGAACGGACACCCAGTGATATTCAGGGAAGCAAGTAAATCATCACATTTGAGGCTGATGTCGAAATATCAGCAAATCCGAACATTCAAATGAGGGACAGTCTGAGTTTCAGTGCAGCAGGGTTGGATTCCACTCCCTATTACCCGTGAAGTAAAGAGGGAGTTAAGAGCCAACGTTGTTGGATGTGGAGTCCGTTTGTCCTCAGACGCGGTAACGGACAGGCGATGTTCCACCTTCGAGCAGATAACCCCGAACAGAGGCAGGTGTTTGTATTATCTGCACGGACCTTTGACTGGAATTTGAACACTTTAATCACTCCAGTGGAAAATGCCTGAAACACTCAGCGGATCAGGCAGCTTCTTTGGAACGCGAAAAGTGCAATGTATCTGAACCGGGACCCTTCAGCTCAGGTGATGCCGTGTCCGAGGATCACAGCTCAATGACAGAGGCCGCCGCTACCCGACGTTCAATCCTCTGCGTTGAGATTCCCTTACCCATTCGTTAGCAGATGTTAACTCAAGAAATCTGTCACGGTAGGATTGTGCTGACTGTGAGCCGGTGTCCCGGCTGCAAAAGCCTGTTGTTTTTGATTGAAAAATACACTGCTTATCAGGAGCAGAGCACACGCATGGCTCAAAACGTAACAACGATTGAAGCAAGTAGCTTTGTGTTAATATTCAGTGGTGTTCATACCGCTGGGTATCGTTTCCCTTCCTTTTATTTCTGCGTCTTGTGCCGGATGGAATAGATAGGCGTTGTACCAGTAAAGTTCCGCTACTCCGGTAGGGTTCGGCAATTGGTGATGTCGAACAGACTGTCTTGACAGTCCGAAGTCCTTCTGTAAATATCAAAACAAAATGTTGACATACTTGTTTGAAGAAGATGATACACAGTGGAATAAATTTGTTTCTCTTTTCTTGTTGACCCCCTAAGTCCAAAGTGAGAGCGGAAAACGGTACCAGATCAGTATCAAGGAAGCTGCTTGAAAGCGGAACAAGAAGATGTCAGGGAACTACAGGCTGGTCAGCCTGATATCAGTAGTGGAGCGGTTACTGGAAGGTATTCTGAGGGACCGGATCTACCAACATTTGGAATGAAAGAGTCAGATCAGGAGTCAGCATGGCTTTGTGCGTAGGAAGTCGTGCCATTCTAAATATGCAGTTTTTGAACAAGGAACCAAAATATTACATGGAGGTTGTCTATTTCGACGTTACAAGGACTTCCACAAGGTTCCGCATGGTTGGCTGAACTGGATGGATTCCAGGGCGAGCTGGTTTGGTGGATTCAAGATTGGATCGGAGTAAGGAAATAGACGGTGGTGGTTGAAGGCTGACTCTTGGAATGGTGGTGGGTAGCTCGTGTTGTGCCGCAGTGGTCGGTGTTGCGACCCTTCTTATTTGATATTTATGCTGTTGATTTGGATCCGGATGTTCAACAATATAATTTAAGAAGCAATAGTATAGGTACATGGCGGGGCAGGGCTGAGAGGGATGAGGCAGAAAGTATAATTTGGGACTGGCTGAGCAGACAATATGTCCGGCATGGACACTTTGGTCCGAAGGGCTGTATCCGTAGTGTGTTGCTCTGTGACTCCGTGGCTCCATGAAGCGCGGCCAATGGACGTTGCGGAGTTTGAAAGGGACCGAGACCTCGGTGGGTGGGAGAAACCAGTGAACCTGCGATTAGAGGTGTAGACGGAGACCACGTTTCTGGAGAACCAGTAAATAGAGAGAGAGCCGTGGTACCGGGGCACCGGAATATGGGGAGTGTGTTTGAACCCGGCTGGAAGGGAAGGTGACAATCACTATCCTTGAGCAAGGTGCGGAGTATTAGGGTTCCGTAAAGAGTCGGATAGCGGATGATGGGAATTTAACAATGATTTCTACAAAGTCCCCGCTGTAATCCATTGAAACTACCTCTGTCCCAGACACTACAGCTCTCCCGGTGCCGTTCACTTTCTTCTACAATACGTGCGCTTCCGACGTCTGCGATTCGCGTTTTACTCATTTTTTACCTCAAGCGCTGTGCTCTCCGCAAACCAAAGTGAGATGGATGACATTGCCCCCTGAACCCTCTGCCCTGAGACCCACAGACAGGTTAGTCAGTAATTTCCGGCATTCTTTACTCTGTTCTCCCAGTGAATTCCGTGGCGATTGTGATCCTGTCCCGGGGAAAGTGCGGCCTCTCCACCTGCACCACTCGCTACCTGGTGGCCATGGCAACGGCGGATCTACTGACCATCGTCATTGGCATCTTCCTGTGGCGGATCAGTTACTATTATTTCCCTGGGACTCTCCTGGACATCACCCCCGTGTGCACTGTTATCGCTGTCCTGGGATATGCAGCCACCGACTGTTCTGTCTGGTTTACGGTCACTTTCACCTTTGATCGGTTTGTCGCCATCTGTTGCCAGAAGCTGAAAACAAAATATTGCACCGGGAGAACTGCGGCTGTGGTTATGACAACAACCGGCATTCTGTTCTGTTTCAAAAATGCCCCCTCCATCTTTGTATATCAACCCATGAGGGTGATAAACAATGTCCCCTGGGACTGTGTTACAAAGCCGAGCTTCCGTACGGACCCCGGATGGGTGTTATTTAATCTGCTGGGTACCGTTCTAACGCCTTTTCTCCCATTTGTGTTAATCTTGTTGCTCAACGCTCTGACAGTCAGACACATTTTGGCAACCAGCCGTGTCCGTAAGGGACTGAGGGGTCAGGACAAGGGGGAGAACCGCAGTGACCCGGAGATGGAGAGCAGGAGGAGGTCCGTGATATTACTCTTCACCATTTCCGGCAGCTTCATCCTCCTGTGGTCGGTTTCTGTTGTGGAATTCCTTTACTACAACATTGCCGGAGTGGATCCCGGTAATTACAACCATTCCCAATACATTTGGCAACAGTCGGGTCACATATTGGTATCTTTAAGTTGCTGCACCAACACGTTTATTTATGGGGTGACTCAGTCCAGGTTCAGAGAGCAGTTCATCAACACAGCGAAATATCCGCTCACCTTCATTAGTCAATTTATAAATAAACAAAATATCTGCGTGCCACCCATGGACGGGTCGCCGTGAGAGAGACACAACACGGGAGCAGACCCCAAGGCACACGTGGGCCGCGCCCACCAGCAAAAACGCTTTTTTAAAACTAAACCTCCCCTTTTATTTCACTTCCTGTACATTCCCGTCGGCGCTCCGTTCTCCGCCGCTCCCCTTGTAACAAGTCACCTCCATACCAGTGTCAATGTACATCGGTCAATAAACTCACCAACCGGTTGATATTGGGGATGGAGAACAAACGGAGCGCCCAGCGGAAACACCCGCAGTCACATGGAGAAGGGGCGGACTTCACACAGACCGCACCGGAGGTCGGGATGGGCCTGGGTCACGGGATCGTCTTTTTCCAGGGAGGGTGTGCGATAAACAAGAGGGCATAGGTTTAAGAACGAGGCGAGAGATATAAAAGAGACATCATGGTAGATTCTTCACCCCGAGGGTTGTATGTGATTGGAATATGCTCCAATAGTGGCTGAGCAGAGCTCATTAGCAGCCTTTAAAACCCATCTAGACAAGTTCACTGAGAGGACAGGTTGAGCGGGATCTGAGGGGGTAAATTGTTCACACAAGGTGGACGGGGAGAGCGGAGACCCGCTGCGAGGAAGGGGAAATCCTTTTCAATATTGGGGGTTCAGTAACTAGGGGGCGTCGGCTGAAGTTGAGACGAAAGTGTTTTAAAGGGATCGGAGAGGAACTTTTATTCTCGCAAGGCAGGTTTTCAGTCTGCCACAGGAGGCTGCGGGTCAGAGGTAATCACTGCATTTAAGAGGCATTCAGATACGCACATGGCATCGAAGGATGTGGATGCTGATGGGATATGAGCAGTACCTGGCTCCTCCTCCCCGTCACCCACAGAAACACCCTCTCGACCTCCTCGTCAACGAATCGAGTCCCCAGGCTCCCCTGCCCGTCCATGCACTTTTCTCGATTCTCTCTCCCCGTTCGTGCACTGAGTCCCCGGTCGCCTCTCACTGTCAACACACAGGGTCTCCGGTTCCCTCTCCCCGTCCACCGACCAAGTCTCGGACTCCCGCTTCCGGTCCTTCCTCCGGCTCTCCGGTTCCAGATCCCCCGAGCAGTCTCCAATTCCCGCTCCCTTCCCTTCTACCGACTCATATTCCGGCTCCCCCTCCACGCTTTCCACTCCCCGCTCCCCGTCCACCCACGGAGTCTCCCATTCCAGCTCCCCGATCACCCAGCTTGTCTCCGGTACCCTGTCCCTGTCCGTCCTCCGCTTCCCGCTTACATTAAACTCGCCAGTTCTGTTGGCGCCCTTCCCTTGAAACTTTTCTTCTGTTTCCTGCGAACCCTCTGCATTTGCCAAGTTAACTGAACAAATACTGTCTGTACTGTTCAACATAATAAAACAAAACTAAATTGAAAGGTGTCTGGTGAAATTAATACAAATCTTACAATCGCCCTGAAAACTTGTGAGTGTCAAACCAGCTCCTGGCGGGACTCCGCGGGTCAGGCAGAGTCGATGGAGGGAAATGGACAGTCGACATCGGGCTGAAGAAGATGGAATCTGATGGGAGAGGCAGGGGGCTTGGAACCAAATCGGGGAGGTGGGCGGACAGGTGGGAAGAGTGGGGGTGGGGAGTGAACCAGTGGGAGGAGTGTGTGTAAGATGGGCCAATGGAGAGTGTGGGGGAGGGGAAAGAAACTGTGTGATGGGGTCTGGGGTGGGTGTAGGAGCAACTGGGTGGACGAAGGAAAGAGAAGTTGGACAGAGGGAGGTGCATTTGACCTGAAGCTGGAGAATTCAGTGTTCATGCTGTGGGGCAGTGGCCTCCCCAAGAGGAATATGAGAGGCCGTTCCTCTGATTTGTGTTCAGCCTCGCAATGGCAGTGGAGGAGGCCGAAGGCAGACACGACGGTGTGGGGAATGGGAATGAGAAATTAAATAGCTGGCAACCGGGAGCTCCAGACGGCCATGTATGAAGGAACACCGGTGTTCGGCGAATGGATCTTCCAGTACCACGCCTGGTCTCACGGACGTAGAGGAGGCCACGTCGCGAGTGATATGAGAGAGTGCGGCAAGTGAAAGAAGAATTGGATTCGAGCGTGTGAGATATTATAGGTTGTGGAGAGTGCGGGTATTCCACTGGGTGGCGTGTTGAAGTGTTCAAGGAATGGGATTAGACAGGATGGGATACTACAGAGTGTAGGGAGTGTTCAGTGAAGTTTTACGGCGGGGTACTAATGTGTGGAGGGAGTGAAGGGTGGGGCTGGAATGGAAATGTATTAACGGGCATGAAGAATGAGTGAGATTACACTGGGTGGGTATCAGTGATTCTGTGAATGGAGGGACTGGGTGGGGTTTCAATGAAGATCTGGAGGAAGGGAAGGAGGGGATCTTACTGGCTGGGGTATTAATGGGTGCGTGGTCTGAGGCAACGTGGGATTAGAATGGGTGGGATATTAATAGGTGCGTGGATGGAGGGTAAGGTTTGATTATACAGGTTGGGGTATGAATGGTACGTGGTGAGAGGGAAGGAGGGTGGCATCATACAGGGTGGAGTATTAATGGGTATGTGGAGGGAGGGAGTGTGGGATTAGACTGGGTGGGGCATTAATGTGTACGTGGACGGACCAGAGGGTGGGATAGTACAGGCTGTGGTTTCAACGTGTATACGGAGAGCGTAGAGTGTGGGATTAGTTTGGGTGGGCTATTAATAGGTATTTTGAGGGAGGAAGTTTGGGAGTGGACAGGGCGGGGCATTAATTTGACGTGGACGGAACGGAGGGCGGTATTCTACCGGCGGTGGTTTCAACGGGTATATGGAGGGTGGGGAGGGTGGGCTATTAATGCATGGGATATTACTGGGTGTGAGGAGGAGAGGAGTGTAGGATTAGACAGTGAGTGAGTAATGGTTATATGGAGGGAGGGGACGGTAGGATTATACTGTGTGGTGTATCAATGGTTTTGTGGAGTGAGACGAGGATGGGATTAGAAAGTTGAGTATTGATCAGTATATATTAGGATGGGAGGCGGGAGTCTGCCCAGTGGGCATCTCACTGCGGTTACCCGCAGCGTCTCTCTACAACGATCGGAAACTGACTGACTCGGCCAAAGCTTGACAGACCGGAGTCCTTTTTGCAACGGGATGTGCTTGGTCAGTTTTCCACATTGCCCGGCAGATGGAAGTGTTGTCACTGTACTGCAACATCTTTGCAAAATTGCACTCTGATTGAATGCATTTGTTGCGGTCGTGTGGGTGGCTCTGCTGGAAGGCTCTGGTCGTCCTGTTGCAGGAAGGATGTTGTGGGTTTTGCAAAGATACAGAAGTGGTTCACCAGGATTCTGTCTGGATTCCATGGTACGTGCTCTGAGGAGAGATTGAACAAACTTGTGCTGTTTTCTCTGGAGCGGCGGTGACTGAGTAGATACCTAACAGAAGTTTATAAAATTATGAGAGCCATAGAGAGGATTGAGAGCTGGTATCTTTCTCCAGGGTAGATATGTCCAATACCAGAGGACAGTTATTTAAGGTGAGAAGTGGAAAGTTTAATGGCGATGTGTGAGGCAAGTTTTTTTACACAGAGAACGGTGGGTGCCTGGATGCGCTGCCAAGCTTTTTGTTGGAGGCAGATACGACAGGGTCTTTTAAAAGGCTCTTACATAGGCAGGTGAATGTGCAGAGATGGAGGGATATGGACCTTGTGCAGGCAGAAGGAATTACATTGGTTGGGAATGTAACAAACAGTTTAATTAATTTGGCATAGTTTCGAGGGCCGAAGGGCCTGTCCCTGTGCTGTACTGCTCTATGTTATTTTTTTAAAATCTGAACCAAGTCTGTTTTGCAGAGCTTTGGGGTTTAAAGGGGTCGATCAATTTTCTTGGTGGTGCACAGTGGACCACCCAACAGTCACTGGAACATGGAGGAGCAGATATGCAGACAAATCACAGAAAAGTGTCCATAAGTGCAAGAGAAATAGGATAAGGAGTTGGCCATCTCACTCGTCGGGTCTGCGCCGCTATTCCATAACATCATGGCTGATCTGGCCGTGGTGTCAGACCCACCGACCTCCCTGTTCCCCATCACCCTTAATTCCCAAACACTGCAAACATTTATCCAACTGTATCTGAAATACATTTAGTGAGGTAGCCTCCACTGCTTCCCTGGGCAGAGAATTCCACAGATTCACTCCTCTGCGGGAAAAAACAGTTTCTCCTCATCTCTGTCCAAAATCTATTCCTCCGGGTCTTGGGGCCTCGTCCCTCAGTTCTGCTCTCACCTGCCAGTGGAAACAACTTTCCTGCCTCTGACTTGTCTATCCCTTTCATAATTTTATGTGTATAGAGAGGTCTGGATAGAGCAGAGGTGGAGAGGATGTTTCCGTCAGGAGGAGTGTGCAGGATCCGAGGGCTCAGCGTCAGAATAAAGGAATGACACGTTCAATCTGAGATGAGGATGAATTTCTTCAGCCTGAGGGTGGCGAATCTGTGGAATTCATTGCCACCAAGGACTGGAGGCCAAGTCCTTGGGTGTATTTAAGGCAGGGATTGATAGGAAAGGATGTTGAGGCTTTCGGGGAGAAGGCGGGAGAATAAGTTTGAGAAAAGATACCAGATGTGCTCGAATTGCGGAGCCGACACGACGGGCCGCATGGCCTGGTTGTGCTCTGATACCTTATGGTCGCATGGTCTTTCACAGAATTCCGGTACATGTGATGATAATAATAATCCAAATATCAAGACCAATTCTAAACACCAACTATCAATACTAATTCCCAATGCTAGAACCAATACCAAATGGGAAAAGAGTCTGTTCCCGGAGGCAGCAAAGAGGGCAATGTGTGTTTGGAGCCAGGGAATGTGGGTCGGTGACATTGTTGACCACGTTAAGATAAAAAGGACTTCTTAGATATTTTGATGGGATTTGAGGTGGATAACTCCTCCAGGCCTGATCAAGGGTTTACCCGGCTGCTGTGGGAGGAGGAGAGAGATACGTGCAGCCCTGACTGAGATATTTTACACCCAGACTGCAGACTGACAGACAGCAAACATCGTTCCATCATTGAAGAATGCAAGCAGGGCCACGCCAGCGAACTGCTGTCCAGGGAGTCGTGTATCACCGGGAGGGAAAACAACAGAAATAAACTCGAAGGGAGAGGATTTATTTCTACGGAACAACACAGCGCAGGAACAGACCCTTCGGCCCACGACGTCTGCGCGAATCAGGATGCCAATTCAAACTAATCCCTTCTGCCTGCCCATGGTCTGTATCCCTCCATTCCCCTGCCTGTTCAGAAGCCTCTCTAAATGCCACTTTAACGTTGCTCTTACATCTGCTTCCAGCACACCCCACCCCCCGGCAGCCACTTTCATGTAACTACCACTCTCTGTGTGAAGATACTTGTCCCGTAAACCTCGGTTAAACTCCCCCTTTCTCCCCAGTCTGCCCGCATATTGAAGTTTCTCATGATCGTTATGTCTTTCTTAAATGTCTTTTTTTTAATCTCCTGCTGTATTATGTACTTTACATCTTAACAACCATTCGTAAGCCTGCACAAAACTCCCATCTGGGTCTTTTTCCCTTTTCGGGTCCTCAAGTCATCTCAGAAATGTTCCACATCATATGATGCAATATTCAATGTGAACCATCTAATTGGACAATAAATTGGGGGTAGAAGGTCGATTGTGGCAGTGGAAGAACGTATTGCCTTCTGTTTGTCAGTCTGTGACCAGTGGTGCGCGGGGACCGGTGCTGGCACCTGTCCTGTGAGTGATATTAATTCAGCACTTGGATTAGAATGCAGAGCTAATGTGTGAGTGCTAAATTTGCGGGTGATACAGTGACATCATTAAGGACCCTCACCACCCGGGACATGCCCGATTCACGTTAGCACCATCGGGGAAGATACAGGAGCCTGAACATCCAGATTCTACGTTGCAGGAACAGCTTCTTCCCCTCCGCCACCTGATATCTGAACGGTCCATCAACCCATGACCACTACCACGTTATTCGTGCTCTGCATGATTGAGTTATTTTTGCAACTTCGAGCAATTCTTATCTCTCGCACTGTGCTGCTGCCACAAAACAACATATTTCACGACATATGTCAGTGATGATAAACCGGATTCTGATTCTGATCAGTGGCGCTGCGGAAAGCGAGGAAGGCCGGATCATTCTGGAATACCATGTAGATCAGTTGGGGAGATTGGCGCAGCGTTGGCAGATAGAACATTCCGACAAAAGAAAGATGATGCCCTTTGGGAAGTCAGATAGGGTTTGGTCAAAACAACATATGATCGAGGACCAAACAATGTTCACGAAAAGGTGGACTTGGGCGGCCACGTCCAGACTTTACTGAAAGTGGAAAACAGATCGACAGGTCAGTGCAGAGAGCAGATGGCATCGTTCCCTTCACAGATTGCAGAAGCTGGTGTGTAATATCCCTTCATGTCTCCCTCTCTCTCTCCCCTCCTTCCTCTCTCTCTCTCTCTCTCTGTCTTTCTATCTATCTATCTATCTATCTATCTATCTATCTATCTATCTATCTATCTATCTATCTATCTATCTATCTATCTATCTATCTATCTATCTATCTATCTATCTATCTGTCTGTCTGTCTGTCTGTCTGTCTGTCTGTCTGTCTGTCTGTCTGTCTGTCTGTGAACCTGTCAATTTATTTATCTATCTCCCCATCTATATGTCTCTCTATCTATCTGTCCATCTGCATATCAATCAAACTATCTGAAAATCATCTCTCTCTCTCTCTCTCTCTCACACACACACACACACACACACACACACACACACACACACACACACACGCACTAACACACATGTTCTCCGTGTGGTCATATTTGCGTCCCACTCGAAGATTTTCTTCACCAATTGCGGCTGATGGCAATGTGGACCTCACTTTATGTGCTGCTTCCGAACGTTAAAGGAACATATTCTCAAAGATGTTTGGAAAGTCACGGAACCTGTTTGTTTGTTGCAGGTAATTAAATAATTCTGTAATATCTCAGAATGTGGCAGATGTGGAGAATTGTGAGGGAATAAACAAACAGCGTGTTCACAAAAGAAAAAAGAATGAAAGCGATGGAACTGTCTGTGGGGTGTATTTGGTGGGTGGGCTTTGTGTGTGTGTGCGTGCGTGCGTACGTGTGTGCTTGTGTGTGTGTGTGTGTGTGTGTGTGTGTGTGTGTGTGTGTGTGTGTGTGTGTGTGTGTGTGTGTGTGTGTGTGTGTGTGTGTGTATCGATTGCCAATGCGTCTGTCTGGATATCTGCCTGCACTTTTCTGCTTGCCTGTTTGAATGATGGAGTGACACGGAGACAAAGGAGCGAGTTGAATAAAGAACGAGAGAGAGAGAGAGAGAGAGAGAGAGAGACAGAGAGAGAGAGAGAGAGAGAGAGAGAGACGTGAATGCATGAAAGCGAAACAAGGACTGAGTGACAACCAGAAATAAAAAAGACGTAAACAGAGTGAGATACAGGGATTTCGAGTGAACCGGTTGAGTGAAATACATGGCAGCTCTCTGTTCAGGGATGAGAACAGAAGAAGTGACCCAGTGTCGGAACGGACAGTGACATCAAGCGTGACGTAAATTCGAACCGAATTTCAATGCGTTTTGAAATTGCATCTGATATCGGCGATGTGCAATTTGCAGAGGAACACTTTAAACACACCCGGAGCCCACACTGGGTCAGAAGCAATCTACTTATTTCACAGTTCCCTCCACCCTGTGAGCCACTGCAATGACTGGATCGGTTTCGCAGGGCAGAATGGTCTCTCTCCTTTCCTTTGTGACAAGGCGACACAAAAGCAACACGGGGTCCTCTCCGACCATCTCTCGGAGCTGCGCTCTGGTCCCTCCCGTGACCTCTTCTTCGGAGCCGCACGCATTATATCCTTGCTGAGTTCTCTCTGATGGCCGCAAGGACACCCAGGTGCAGTCAACAACGTGACCCTCTCACGTTAATTCTCCGTCCGCCTCTCACAAGAACACACAGAACAGGTCACGTGTATCTTCAAAACTGCCCCGTTCTTCGATATAATCATGGCTTATCTTTGGCTGATACAGCCGGGAAACAGGCTTTCGACCCAACTCGTCCATACGGACCATGGAATACCATTTGCCGCATTTGGCCCATTTCCCCCTAAACCCCTTCTATCCATGTTCTTCTCCAAATGCCTTTGGAATCTTGTTATTGTTCGTGCCTCAACCACTCTCTCTAACAGCTTATTCCGTCCGCCAACCACACTCTGCCTGATAAACCTGCCCCTCTTGTCCCATTTAAATCTTTCGCCTCTCATCTTACACCTGTTCCCACTTGAGTTTAGTTCCCCTCTCCTGGGAAAGGGACAGCGTGTGTTCACCCTCTCTATGATCCTCAAGATATTATACACCTCTGTAAGATGACCCCTCAATCTTCGAAGCACCAAGGAGTAAAGTCCTAGCCTGAACAACCTCTCCATATAACGGAGGTCCTAAAGTCCTGACAGCATCCTCGTACAACCTCTCTGCAGACCGTCCAGTTTAATGACTGTTCATACAATACACTGCTGTCTGTATTTTCTCGTCTGCCCTTCTACAATACATCGAGGCAGCACAACCTCAGCTCAGGGAACAGATCCTCATTCTCAGACTGAACACCCTGTAGAGGTCTGGGAGCGCTATTCGTATCCGCAGATGCTGCCTGTCATGTCGGGGTCTTCCAGCATTCCCTTTTATTTCAGGGTTCCAATAATTACTGTGATCTTTGCCTCACGTTTCTCCAGTTCGCCCCTCCCTATACTATTCTATTTTCAAACGTCCTTCAGACTGATCAGCTGCGATTGATAACCACCCACCGCTCCCTCTCGGTGCCCAGCCCATCGTTCACATCCTCGACCTCCAACTTCGCATCGCAGAGAAACAAGTTCGTGGAGTCAAACAACACAGGAACAGACCCTTCGTCCCACCGTGAGATGCCGACCAGCAAACATCCGTCTGTACCAATCCCATTTACCAGCATTTGGTCGGAAACATCTCTGCCCTGGAGATTCAATTGCATTCCCAGCTACTTCTGAACTGGTGTCAGTGTCTCTGCCTTCACTTCCCACGTATATTCATACTGGCATTAACCGATAGGATGTAAACACGTGCTTAGATAGCCGCTGGCATTTACGTTAAACCAATTCCCTCTGGTCTATGACCCCTCTGCCACCGGCATAGGTTGCTGGGTATCAAGTCGATCCATGCCTCTAATATCTCCGCATTCCTCTATTACGTCCCACTGAGTTTGTTTTGTGCCAAGGAAATCAATTCCAACTTTTCCAGTATCTCCTTAAAACTGAAATGTTCCTTCCCAGGCAACATTCGGATGTCTTACGACTGCAATCTAATTCAGCGCAGGTAATGCCAAGTATCTCATTTGCCTTCGTCACTTGAATTCGAAGACTTGTGTTTTGCACAAAGATTTAATGAGACCGGTTTTCTTTTTGCTGGAACGATGGGAACTGAATAATGACCTGATCGAAGTGGAAAATTGAATTGAGGCAAAGACGGCGCAGACAGTCAGAATTTTCCTCCGGGTTAGGGGAAACAGAAGCAAGAATATATTAGTTAATGCTCAGAGAAACATGATTTGAAGAAGATCAGAGGGCAGAGTTGTTCTCGCAGAGAGATGTTGATACCTGGACCGTGCTGCCAGAGGAGGTGGTGGACTCAGATACCATCACTACGTTCACGATGGATTTAGGCAGACAGTTTATTAGGCAAGGTATCAAAGGATACGGTGCTAGTGCGGGAAATGGGATTCATGTAGATGGGGAAAGAAGTTCATTTGATAACATTGAAGGCCGGAACCTATTGTGCATGATTCTGGAACTAATCTACCCGTGCATCAGTCTTCATGGATCTCTGGACCTTCACACTTGAAGCAGTGTATTCTGCAGCAATCCCCTCCGCCCTGCCATTCATGGTGCATGTTCTACCATGATAAGACGGCTAAAATGCAAAATCTTTCATCGACCCGAATTAACTTCCATCTGCCACTTGAACTCTTTTTCCTCAAATCATCGTAAAAGACACTCTCTGATACGCCAGCGCCGTTTTGATCGCAACAAACGCCTGCTGTACGTTTCATTTCTGTCTGTACTTCTCGCTGCCTCGGTGAAGACGCCACCAGAAGCAAAAACCGCTCCCTCGCAGGACATTTTCCCTTCTCGGCCCTCCCATCGGGTACAAGATGCAAACGCTGGAAAGCACACAACACAAGGCAAAAGGTCAGCATCTCTCCCGTTCTTATAAAACTATTGAACAGAGCTCCTGTGCGATGAAGGTTAACTTTTGACCTTACAACCAACCTTGTAAAGATCATTGCACCTTATTTTCTTTTTCAATCTTTTTATTGAATTTCAAATTAATTCAAATTGATGTACATATCATTTATAATTCTACATATGATACAAAGAGATCGAGGTAGCAATAAAGATTTTCATTAACTTCTATTTTAGGAACCTAACTCCCTTTTGCACTTACCCGATTGAATTAACAGATGATTAACCCAATAGTTAAACATACAACACAAACATGGTTTCAATTTCGTAAATTTGTTGGGTTGAACAAATTCATTTTATCAATTCCTTTCCAATCTAATTTTCTTGTTTCAACCATCTAGAATTGACTCAGCTTTTTCTTTGTGGGAAATAAAAGGAATAACCTTATTTTCAACCTGCGCTGCACTGTCTCTGCAACTGGAGCACGATGCTCTGCAGTGGGTTATTGTTTTTCCATTGTACATGAGAAGAGAAGAAACAGGAGAGCGGGTCGGCCGTCTGGCCCGTCGAGCCTGCTCCGCCATTCAATAAGTTGATGGCTGATCTGGCTGTGGACTCAGATTCACCATCATGCCTTTCCCCACTAACCCTTAATTCCAGTACGATTCAAAATCTATTTCTCTGTGCTTTAAATATATTTAATGAGACAACTGTATTATTAAGAAGAGAATTCCACATGTTTACTGCTCTCTGGGAAAAACAGTTTCTCCTCATCTCCGTCCCAAATCTACTCCCCGAATCTTGAGGCTGTGTTCCCTGGTTCTTGTCTCACAGACCAATGGAAGCAATCGTCCTGGTTCCATCCTATCTATCATTTTCATACTTTCATATGTTTCCATGAGATCCCCTATCATTCTTCTGAATTCCATGGAATATATAGTCCCCGGCGACTCAATGTCTCATCGTTGGATAACGCATTCATCTCCGGAATCCACTTGCTGAAACTCCTCTGCACCGCCTCCAAAGCCAGTAAACCTTTCTTCGTAAGGAAACCAGAACTGCACGCAGTACTCCGGCTGCGGACTCAGCAGTACCCTGTACAGTTGCAGCATAACTTGCCTGCTCTTAAATTCACTCCCTCTCGCAATGAAGGACAATATTCCATTTTCTTTTGGGTGACCTGTTGCATTTGCAAAACAACCTTTCTGATTCATGCACAAGCACCCCGAAGTCCCTCTGCACCACAGTATGCTGCAATCCTTCACCATTAAAATAATGATCGGATCTTATATTTTTCGTTCTAAAGTAGATGACCTCGCATTTATCAACATTGTACTCCACATGGCAGTTCCTTGCCTGCACAGTATTACCTCGATGTAGCAATGTCGTGAAATGATCTACATGGATGGCCTGTACAACAAAGTTTTTTACAGTTTGCTGGTATATGTGAGAATAATAAACCAATGACCAATAGCCAATCTAAGGAGAGATACAGGTTGCACACGGGAACATCCGACAAACAACGGGATTCAAAATTCATAGGGAAAGGCAGACATCATGGGCACGGTTACATTTTTACACTGGGAGGGATTGTCAGATCGATAGACTTTCTACAGATAATATTTGCACCTCAGAAAGACATTCTTGTGCAGGTGATCTTATCAGAAAGATAACTCAAGCTCGGCAGAGAGACTCGCTGGACACATGGTCACTCTAAGCTTGTGACGCCCACATTGGTACTTTCTGATTAAATATTTTAACCTCATTATATTTCCCACCGTTATCCTGAAGATAGAGATTGGTATAAAATATGAACTAGAAGCATAAATTGCTGAAATAAGTCATACAGTAAAGAATAATACGTGTGGGAAAATTAGCACCCATCTTCAGAACAGGCTGCAGAGTGCAAGGAGCCTCTTTTCAAATCAGAGTTGGCGGTGGGTGCAAGGCAAAGACGATATGGGGATTGAATCAGACAGCTCAGATGAAATTCTGTTCCTCTAATTTATGTTGTGCTTCACGGTGGTGGTGGAGTTGGCCCAAAGCAGAGAAAAAAAATATTCGGAGTATCAGTGGATTAAAAATTGAAGAGTTAAACAACGTGTAGTTGAACATCAACCGAGCGGACTGAGCGCATGTGTTCCGCAGAGCGATCACCCACATTGTGTTTAGTTTCTATAGTGTAGGGGAGACATCATTGTGAACACTGAATGCAGTGCATTGGATTGGAACAGATGCAAGCGAATCGCTGCTTCAGTCAGTTACATGAGTGTGAAATGAACAAAGACAAATCCTTCAACTCACACTGAACATTGCAGTTACACATAACCTCTGCCCTTCGCATTCGATACACCTGCTGTGGAGAAATGTTTACCACTGACACTCATGTATTCTGCTCCTAATTTTGTAAATTTCGATACGCCGTATGCCTCCTGCGTTTCAAGGAAACAACCCAAAGTTCCCTCCTGATATCTAAAATTCTCTGTCTTGTGCACCTTCCTGGTGAAACTCCTCTGCATACGTCCAGTGCAATCACGTCCTTCTTTTTTTTCTGGGAACCAAAAAAGTTAGTCCAGTCTAACCATACTTTTATATTATTGTGTCATGACCTTCCCTGCCAGTGAAGGCAAGTATCGGGAATGCTTGAACACCCCATTATCGATCTGCATTGGTACCTTCAGGATCCACGAACCTTCCATGACCGTGTCTTTCCCTTCATCAATACTCACGAGAACACCATTACTCCTTGTGAATATCCTGGCCTTACTCGTCCATGAAAGGTAATCAGCACCTTCATCGATATTGAAGTACAGCTGCCCTTGCTTTGCCCATCTTACAAATTGGTAAGTGCCATCACTTAACCGACGCCCAATTGGTTTATTATAGTCACACGTACAGAGGTACCATAAAGGGCTTTGTTTGGGTTCACTCCAGACAGATCGCTCTGTTCATAACCACATCGAGTTAGTTCAAAAGGAGAACCAACAACAGAATGTGGTATTGTAGTTGCGGGAGAGTGCAGTTCAAGTGGTGAAATAGGTCAAATAAGACGATCCACCTCACCATTAATAACGTCAATAAATGTGTTCATTTGAAAACCTTTGAGACATGCATCAAATGTTTGGAGCAAACGCGATCAGCCAGGATGCTTTGTCAGTTCAAATGTATGCACCGATTCTAGGGTCTCGTGTATGGTTGTCGAATTAGGTTATTTCACCAGTGTGGCTTTTGATGGGAGTTGGTTTACTATTTCAGCGACTGCGTGCATCTTAATGGCTTTGACGGTTTGCATTCGTTTGGGGTCCGCGTCGGACTGGATGCTCCAGTCGCTTGAGACTCTTCAGTAAAAGACAATGACATTCAAACCCCTTTTTTTTTAGTTTGTATTGGAGTTATCTTCAACAAAGGACAATTCTAGAGAGAAAATGAACAGCTTTGTGAGGACAGTGTCGTATTGGAGTTTGATGACAGGGTCAGCAGAGCAGAGGAATGGACACTGTCAACAAGAATCAAATATGAAAACGCGATGTGAGTCTGAGAGAGTTTCGCAACAACCTGCACTGACTTCTCGGGTCGTCATTGCTTCGTCTTTGAGATTTTGCAATTTTGGCACAAACTGTGCATACCTCATCACAATTGGGATTTTACACAAATGACATAATGTTGAGTTTCCCCAGCTGTTAAAAGAGACAGTGTTCTTCAACGATTTTGACCTCAGTGTGTTGGAGCGGAAACATCTCAGAGTATAAATTAGTGGCCGTGGAGATGTATCGGCTCACAGTTTTCTTCAGAGAGATCGCGGGCAGCTGCCAGACGGACTGATTCTCACGCAACATGCTTGACACATTTTACAGTGTCAGGAAAATATATAACTTGATCATTGCCGTTATTGGTGTTCCTGGTAAGAACGTAGACAAAGTAACTTCTGCAATTTTTTGTGCTCCGTGTTTAGATTCGTTCAGCACCCGACAGCGCCGTGATGCAGGTGTATCACTGAGTGCTGTGCAGGCATGTTACCTTGCACATTAGTCTGTGGACTCGGCTGAATATAAACCGACAGTTGAAACAGATGCAGGGTGGACAAAAGGGGAGACGAATTGATTTTTGGATTCATCGCACGCATTGTTGATTTATAAATGAAATCCCACTGTCAAATAAAACTCCTATTATCCAGCGCGCTCGGACCTTTCCAGGCGATCTGGTGTTGTTCTTCATCAATACCACAACATGCTTTCAATTCAGATTTCACAGAGGTGCCAGGGTATTTTAAGAAATTATCCAGCAAGTTTGCGGTGAGCGAAGGAAGGGAAAGCAAGTGAAATTCAGGAGAGCACGGAAAATTTCACATTTGAGGCAGATACCGAAACACCGGCAAATCCGAATATGAGTTTTAGGGCAGTAGGGTTTGATTCCACACCCTCTTACCCGAGAGGTCAAGAGGGAATTAAGAGCCAACGTTGCTGTCTGAAGAGTCCGTTTGTCGTCGGACGCCGTAAAGGACGGGCGATATTCCGCTCTGGAAAAACAAGCAACAAAGCATTCAGAATAATGCTGCAGTAATTTAGAATATCCCCGAAACAGAGGCAGGTGTTTGAATTATCTCCACCGACTTTCGACTGGAATTTGAACACTTTAATCACTCCAGTGAGAAATACCTGAAACACTCAGCGGATTAGGCGGCAGGTGTGGAAATCGAAAGTTGGAACCTATCTGATCCGGGACCCTTCAACACAGGTGATGCCATGTCCAAGGATCACAGCTCAGGGACAGAGGCCGCCACCCGATGGTCCTTTTTCTGCGTTACGCTTCCCTTACCCATTCGTTAGCAGATGTTGATCAAGACGTTTGTGACGGTGGGATTGTGCTGACCGTGAGCCGGTACGCGGGCTGCAAAAGCCATTGTTTTTGACTGAAAAATATACTGCTTATGAAGACCATAGCGCACGCATGGCTCAAAACGTAACTACGATTTAAGCAAGCAGTTTTCTCTTAATGTTCAGAGGTGTTCCTACCGCTGGGTATCGTTTGCCTTCTTTTAAATTCTTGGTCTTGTGCATGATGTAATAGATGGGCAGTGTACCAGAGAATATCTTCTACTCCGGCAGGGTTCGGGCATTGGTGATGTCGAACAGATTGTTTCGACACGCCGAAGTCATTCTTCAATCGCAGAACAAGTTTTAATATACTATTTATTAAAAAGATGATGCACAGTGGCAAAAATGTGTTTCTCATTTCTTGTTGACCTCCTAAATCCAAAGTGATAGCGCGAAACAGGAACAGGTCAGTATCAAGGAAGTAGTTTGAAAGCGGATCAAAGGCAAGCCAGGGAACTACAGGTTGGTCAGCTGATATGTAGTGGGGAGGTTACTACAAGGAGTTCTGAGGGACAAGCTCTACCAACATTTGGAATGAAAGAGCCTGATCAGGAGTCAGCATGGATTTGTTTGTGGTAAGTGGTGACTGTCGAAATATGTAGTTTTTTGAACAGGTGACCAAAATATTAGATGATGGTAGGACAGTGGATGTTGTCTATTTCGACTTTAGCAAGGCCTTCCACAAGATCCCGCATGGTTGGCTGATCTGGAAGGATTGGTCCCATGGAATTCAGGGAGAAATGTTTCTGTGGATTCAATATTGGCTCGAGGGGGGAAAAAGAGGGTGGTGGTTGAAGGCTGATTCTTGGAATGGTGGCGGGTGGTTAGTGGGGTTTTGCGGTGGTCGGTGTTGCGACCCTTGTTATTTAATATTTATGGAGATGATTTGGATCGGAATGCACAAGGATATCAGTTAACAAGCAATTGGATATGTACACGAAGGGGCAGTGCTGAGACGGATGAGGGCCGAATGTATAATTTGGGACTGGGTGGCAGACACTATGTCCGGCATGAACACTTTGGTCAGAAGGGCCTGTATCCGTGGTGTGTTGCTCTGTGACTCCGTGGCTCCATGACCCGCGGCCAATGGTAGTTGCGGAGTTTGAAAGAAGCGCAGGGTCCGGGACCCCAATGGTTGGGGGAAACGCGGGAGCCCGCGATTCGAGGAGTAGAAGGAGACAACGTTTCCGGAGAACCATTAAATGTGGAGGGAGGGGTGGTTCCGGAGCTCCGGTGGATGGGTCGTGTGTTTTAACCCGACTGCAAGAGAAGCAGACAATCGTTATCGTTGAGCAAGGTGCGAAGTATTCTGTTTCCATGAAGAGTCGTATAGCGGATGATGGGAATTTTACAATGATTTCTCAGAAGTCCCGGCTGCGATCCGTTGCAAATGCCTCTGTCCCAAACCTTACTTCTCTCCCGGTGCCGTTCCCTTTCTTCTACAATGCGCGCGATCCAACGTCTGCGATTTCGCCTTTTGCACATTTTGCACCTCAAGGGCTGTGATGTTCGCAAAGCAAATTGCGATGGTTGTCATTTCCCACTGAACTTTCTGCCCTGAGACCCACAGAGCGGTGAGTCAGTAATTTCCGGCATTCTTTACTCTGTTCTCACAGTGAATTCCGTGGCGATTGTGATCCTGTCCCGGGGAAAGTGCAGCCTCTCCACCTGCACCACTCGCTACCTGGTGGCCATGGAAACGACTGATCTACTGACCATCATCACTGACGTCATACTATAGCGGGTTAGTTATTATTATTCCCCTGGGACTTTCCTGTGCTCTGAGATAGTCAGCAACCGACTGTTCTGTGTGGTTCACCGTCACTTTCACCTTCGATAGTTCTGTCGCCATCTGTTGCCAGAAGCTGAAAAGAAAATATTGCACCGGGAAAAACGCGGCTGTGGTTCTGACAACAACCGGCGTTCTGTTCTGTTTCAAAAATATCCCCTTCTTATTCATTTATCAACCTGGAAGTGTGATCGACAATGTACCCTGGGACTGTATTCAGAAGCCGACCTTCTTTTCCGATCCTGGATGGGTGGGATATGATTGGCTGCATACTGTTCTACCGTCTTTTGTTCCATTCATTTTTATTATGTTGCTCAACGCTCTGACAGTCAGACACATTTTAGTAGCCAGCCGTGTCCGTAAGGGGCTGAGGTGTCAGAACAAGGGGGAGAACCGCAGTGACCCGGAGATGGTGAGCAGGAGGAGGTCTGTGTTATTACTGTTCACCATCTCCGGCAGCATCATCCTCCTGTGGTCGGTTACGTTCGTCGAATTCCTTTCCTACACCATTGTCGGAGTGGATCCCAGTAATTGCAACGATTCGCAATACATTTTGGGTCACTCCGGTGCCATGCTGGTGACTTTAAGTTGCTGCACTAACACGTTTATTTATGGGGTGACTCAGTCCAGGTTCAGAGAGCAGTTCATCATCGCAGCGAAATATCCGCTCACCTTCATTATTCAATTTATAAATAAACAAAATATCTGAGTTCCACCCAGGGACAGGTCCCCGTGAGAGAGACACAACACGGGAGCAGACCCTTCGGCACACGTGTGCCGCACCCACAGTAACAACGCTTTTTTAAACTAAACCTCCCCTTTTATTTTGTTTCCTCCACATTCCCGTCGGCGCTCCGTTCTCCACCTCTCCCCTGGCTAGAAGCCATCTACATACCAGTCTCAATGTACATCGGTCAATGAAACCACCAACGGTTGATATTGTGGATGGAGAGCAAACGGAACGCCCAGCGGAAACACCCGCAGTTGCAGGGAGAATGTGCGGACTTCATACAGAAAGCACCGGAGGTCGGGATGGGGCCTGAGTCACGGGAGCGTTGCGGCAGCAGCTCCGTCGAGAGATTTGGCTGATTCCATCCAACACCGGCACGTTCTTTCACATCCTCTGTTCAGCCAGCAACCCCGTGTACAGAGATTCCGACTTCTACTGTCGAGTGACCATGTTTCCACTGAGTTCGAGTAAATTTTGTAACGTGTTCGCCCTTATAGGGAATGTCTCCGCAAGGTGCAGACATAATTTGCAGAAACTCTGTCGCTCCATGACAATATCCCCCATTCTAAAATGCGGCTGTGTTCGCCGAATAAGGCACATGTCAATGGCAGGGAAGTTAGTGAAGGGAATTATATGGGACAGGGTACATTTACATTTGGAGAGGCAGGAATGAATAGAAGACAACTAGCATTGCTTTGTGAGAAAGCAATGCTGTCTCATTCATTTCATTGAGTGTTCTAAGGAGGTAACAAAGCAGTTTAATGAATGCAGCGCCGGAGATGTTACGTCCAGACAACTGAGAAATGGTTTTGCAACGAAGCTTAGGTGGTCCATCGAGTGAAATGACATAGAATAAGGTAATAAAACCACCGGATGTGGGAGCAGGATTAGGCATTTTAGCCCATCTGGCCTGCTCCGCCATTCACTCAGGGCTGATCCGTTTACCAACCTCAATCTCCCGCCTTCTCTCAGTAACCCTTAGCCGCGTGACCCATCAAGATTCAGTCAATCTCCACCTTAATACACCCAATGACTTGGCCTCTACAGCCGTCTGTGGCGGCAAATTCCACGGATTTACCACCATCTGCCTGAAGAAATTCCTCCTCACCTCAGTTCTAAAGGGACGTCCCTTTATTCTGAGGCTGTGCCCTCGGATCCTGGACTCTCCTTTCAGTGTCCGGTAGGTTTCCATGAGATCCCTCCTCATCCTTCCGAACTCCCTCCAGCACAGGCCCAGTGTCATCAAACGCTCCTAATACGTTAAGACTTTCAGACCCATGATCATTCGTGTGTACCTCCACTGGATCCCTCCGGGTCCACCACATCGTTGCTTAGATACGGTGCCCAGAATTACTCACCATACGACAAATGCCGTCTGACCAGCTCTTTCTAAAGCCTCAGCAGTGCATCGTTCATTTTGTTCCTGGTCCTCCCGAAATGAACGCCAACATTTCATTTGTCTTCTTTGCTACAGATTCAACCTGCAAGTTAACCCTGAGGGAATCCTGAATCAGGTCTCCTATCTCCGAATGAATGTTTGATTTCTGAATTATCTCCCCATTCACAAAATGGCCAACATATTCTTCCTTCCAAAGTGCATCACCCCGCACTTCCCTGCGCTGTCTTCCATCTGTCACTTCTCGTCCCGCTCTCCGAACCTGTCCAAGTCTTTCTGTAGACGCCCTGCCTCCGCGAAACTACATCTCCCTCCACCTATCCTGGTATCATTTCCAAACTTGGCCACAATGTCATCAGTTCCTTCATCCTGATCGTTAACGTACAAAGTGAGAAGCTGCAGTCCGTCCACTGACAACTGCGGAACTCCACCAGTGACCGGCAGCCATCCTGAAATATACCAGTTTTTAACCACACACTGACTTCTGCCAGTCAGCCAAACGTCTGTCCATGCTGGTACCTTGCCTGTAACATCATGGGTTCCTATCTTGTTTCGCAGCCGTGTGTGCGGCACCTGAGCAAACGCCTTCTGAAAATCCAAGTGAGCAAAATCCACTGACTCTCCTTTGGAAACCTGCTTGTTACCTGATCAAGGATTTCAACCAGATTTGTCGGGGAATACCTCCCCTGGAGGAAACCCTGCCGAATTCGTCCCATTTTATCATATACTTAGAAATTGCATCCTTAATGTTGGTCTCTGTAATCTCACCAACCGCGAAGGTCAGGATAACAGCCAATAATTTTCTGCCTTTTGATTCCCTCCCTTGTGTCAGCGGTGTCACATTTTCGATTGTCCATTCCTCAGGGACGCTCACTGAATGCAGTGATTATTGAACGATCTCTACTAATGCCCCCACAATCCTCTCAGCGACCTCTTTCACCCCTGCAGTGTAGTCCATCTGGTCCTGGTGTGTTATCCACCTTCAGGCCTTCCGACCTCCACAGTACCTTCTCTGGAGAGGAAGGGTCAGGGCCTTGTGTATATTTATGGAACAGATGCACCAAGAGTGCATGTGATCGTTTGCTGAAAGCTGCGTCACAGGTGGTCAGGGTGGTGAACAAGGTGTTTGACACGCTGGCCTTCATCAGTCAAAGCACTGAGTACAGGAGTTGGGAACTGAAGTTGCAGACATATATAACGTTGGTGAGACCGCACTTGGAGTACTCTGTCCTGTTTTGGTCACACTGTAATAACAAAGATAATTATTAAACTGGAAAGAGACAAGAGAAGATTTACCGGGATCTTTCCTGGACTTGGGGGCCTGAGTCACAAGGAGAGGTTGCGTAGACTCGGAATCCATTCGCTGGAATGTTGCAGATTGAGGGGTGACCTGATAGAGGGATATACGTTCATGAGGGCACACATTAAAACACATCGTCTTTTTGTCAGGTAGGGCGTACTCAAAACAAGAGGGCATGGGTTTAAGGTCAGAGGCTAGAGATTTAAAAGGGACATCAGGGGCAGATTCTTCACCTGAGAGTGGTATGTGTTTGTAATTAGCTTTCATAGTGGCTCAGCAGGGCTCATTAGCAAAGTTTAATAGCCATCTAGACAAATACACGGAGACCAACGGTTCAGCGGGCAATGGGCCAAGCGCGGACGGATGAGACGACCTCGCTGGGCAACACAGCCAGCATGGACGAGCAGGGCTGAAGGGCCAGTTTCCGTGCTGTGCTGTGTCAGATACAAAACTATGAGGGGTTGAAAGGTGATCTGCAGGTGGATTTTGTTCACCCAAGTTGGACGAGGAGAGCTGAGACGGAGACCCGTTGGGTGGAGGGGGAAATCCTTCAGTACCATTGGGGGATTCGAGAAGAAGAGGGCGTCGGCAGTAGATGAAACGAACGAGTTGCAAAGGGAATCGGGAAGGAAAGTTTCTCTACGCACAGAAGCGTTTTGTATCTGCCACAGTGAGCGGCGGAGTCAGGCAATCACTGCATTTCACAGGTATTCAGACAGGCACTTGAATAGAAAAGGCACCGAAGGCTCTGGATGCTCATGCAATAACTGAAGCCCCGGTTCCTCCTCCCCGTACACCCACCGTGTCTCCGGTCCCCTGTCCACACACCGTGTCCCCGGTTTCCGTTCCCTGTTGACCTACCGAATCCCAGGTCCCTTGCCCCCACACCGAGTGTCCATTTACCTCTCCCCGTCCACCCAATGTGTCCCCCCTTTCATCCTACCTGTGTACCCACCTAGTCTCCGGTGACCGAATCCTCGCCCTCCCTCCTGGTCCCCGGTTCCCCATCCAGGGGCACCCACCGACTCCGTTTCGCTCTTGCCGTCCACCCATCGAGACCCCAATCACCCTCCCCGTCCACGCAACATCTCCGGTACCCGCTGCACGTCCATCCACAGATTTCTCGGTTCCTTCTTACGGTCCACCCACAAAGTCTCTGATTCCCGCTCTCGGCCCTCCCTCCGTCTCGCCGGTTCAGCTTCCCGACCAGTCTCCGATTCCCGTTCCCTTCCGCTCTCCCGAGTCCTGTTCGGGCACCCACTCCACCCAATGAGTCTGCGCTTCCCGCACCCCGTCCACCCACCCAGTCTCCGGTCGCAGCTCCCTGTCCCACCAACCAATCTCCCGTTAGCGCTCTCCGTCCACCCACCGAATATCCGGTCACCGCTCCCCGTGCACCCACCGTCTCCTGTTGCCTCTCCCCTTCCACCCACGGAATCTCACCTTCCGGCCCCCAGTCCTCCCAGCCTGTCTCCGCTACCAGTTCACCGTCCATCCCCTCTGCTTTCATTATACTCGCCAGTTCTGTTGTCGTCCTTCCCTCGAAACTTTCCTTCTGTTTCCTGCGAACCCTTTCAATTTACCACGTTAACGGAACAAATCCTAATTGCACCGTTCAACATAATAAAACAAAAGAAAATTGAAAGGTCGCTGCGGAATTACTAGAAAAACTTACAATCGCCCAGAAAATCTGGGAGTGTCAAACCAGCTCCTGGAGGGACTCCGCGGGTCAGGCAGAGTCGATGGAGGGAAACGGACAGTCGACATCAGGCTGAAGATGATGGAATCTGATGGGAGAGGCAGGGGGCTTGGAACCAAATCGGGGAGGTGGGGAGGGCAGGTGGGAAGAGTGGGGGTGGGGAGTGGAACCAGTGGGAGGGGTGTGTAGGAGATGGGCCAATGGAGAGTGTGGGGGAGGGGAAAGAAACAGGGTGATGGGGCTGGGGTGGGTGTCGGAGCAACTGGGTGGATGAGGGGGAGAGGGAAGTGGGACCGAGGGAGGAGCAGTTGACCTGAAGCTGGAGAATTTAATGTTCATGCTGTGGGGTTGGGGACTTCCCGGGCGGGATATGAGAGGCTATTCCTCTGCCTTGTGTTTAGCCTCGCCCTGGCAGTGGAGGAGGCCGAGGGCAGACACGTCGGTGTGGGGAATGGGAAGGAGAAATCAAATAGCTGGTAACCGGGAGCTCCAGTCGTCCATGGATGAAGGAACATGGGTGCTCGGCGAAGCCGTCTCCCAGTCTGTGCCTGGTCTCACCAACGTAGAGGGTCCATGTCGGGAGTGATATGAGAGAGTGCGGGAGGTGAAGGAAGAGTGGAGTTAGAGTGAGCGATATATTATACGTTGTGGAGAGGTCGGGTGGGTGGTATTATACTGGGTGCGGTGTTAAAATGTGCAGGGATTGGGAATAGAAAGGGTGGGACATAACAGGGTGTAGGGAGGGTGCAGTGAAATTAGACTGTGTGGAGTATTAATGGGTGTTTGGGGGGACTGGATGGTGTCTCAGTCTGAAGGCGTATTAACCTGTATGTGGAGTCAGCGAGAGTACATTGTGTGGGGTATCAGTGGGTGTGTGGAAGGAGGGTTTGGTAGGATTACACTGGGTGGGGTATAAGTAAGTATCTGAATGGAGGGAAGAATGGGATGTTACCGGGCGGGGTATTAATGGATGTGTAGATGGAGGGGAAAGTGGGATCTTACTGGGAGGGGTATCAATGGGAGCGTGGACGGAGGGGAGGGTTTAATTATACAGGTTGAGGTATGAAGGATATGTGCAGAGTGGGGGGAGTGTGGGGTTATACTGATTGGGATATTACCAGGTATGTGGAGGGAGGGTGGGACAGTGAGTGATTATTCTTTATATGGAGCGGGGGCGGCAGGATTACACTGCGTGGTGTATTGATGGTTTTGTGGAGGGACACGAGGGTGGGATGAGAAAGTTGGGTCTTGATGAGAATGTGGAGGGAATGAAAGGCGGGAGACTGCCCAGGCGGCATCTGACTGAGGTTATCCACAGCGTCGCATTGCCAACAATCGGGACCTGACTGACGCGGCCAAACTTTGACGGACCGGAGTCCATTTTGCAACGGGATGTGTTTGGTCAGTTTTCCACAGTATCCGACAGATGGCAGTGCCGTAACTGTACTGCCACACCTTTGCAGCATTGCACTCTGACTGAATGCATTCCTGCGGTCGTGTGGGTGGCTGTGCTGGAAGTCTCTGGTCGCCCCGTTACAGGAAGATGTAGAGGCTTTGGAAAGGCTGCAGAAGAGGTTCACCAGGATTCTACCTGGATACCAGGGTACGTGCTATGAGGAGATATTGAAGAAACTTGGGTTATTTTCTCTGGAGCGGTGGTGGATGAGTGGAGAATTGACAGGTCTATAAAATTATGAGAGGCAGAGATACGGTTAACAGCTGTTCTCTTTCTCCTGGGGAGAAATGACTTATACCAGAAGACACGTATTTAAGGTGAGAAGAGGAAAGTTTAAAGGAGATGTGCGGGGCAAGTTGTTTTACACAGAGAGCGCTAATGCCTGGAATGCGCTGCCAGGGGTGGTGCTGGAGGCCGGTAGGATAGAGGCGTGTAAGAGGCGCCTACATAGGCAGGTGAATGTGCAGAGAATAGAGCGATATGGACCTTGTGTACAGAGAAGGGATTACGTAGGTTAGGCATTTAATTACCAGTTTAACTTGTTCGGCAAAGCGTCGTGGACCAAGCGCCTCTTCCTGAGCTGTACTGTTCTACGTTCGTTTTTCCTAAACCAGGTCCGCGTTGCAGAGTTTAGAGGTGTAAAGGGGGCGATCACTTTTCTTGGAGGTGAACACTCGACCACCCAACAATCAGTGGAACATGCAGTGGAGAAGCAGATCTGCAGACAAATCACAGAAGGTTTTCAAGAAGAACCTGAGAAATCAGAGCAGCAGTTGGCCGTCTGGGCCGGCGAACCTGCTCGACCAATCCACAATATCATGGCTGAACTGGCAGTGGACTCAGACCCACCAACCTCCCTGTTCCCCATTACCCTTGATTCCCCAAATGTGCAAACATTTATCCAACCGTGTCGGAATTATATTTGGTGAGGTAGCGTCCACTGCTTCCCTGGGCAGTGAATTCCATAGATTCACTGCTCTCTAGGAAAAGCAGTTCCTACTCATCTCCGTCCTAAATCCATTCCCCCGGAGCATGAAGCTGCGTCTTCTAGTTCTTCTCTCACTTGCCAGTGAAAACAACTTTCCTGCCTCTCTCTTATCTGTCCTTTTCACAAATTTATGTGTACTGAAAGGCCTGTACATAATGGAGGTGGGGAGGATGTGTCCGTCAATAGCAGTATGCATAATCCAGGGGGACGGCCTCAGAAGTAAGGGATGTCCCTTTCAATCTGAGATAAGGAGTACTATCTTCAGCCAGACTGTGGTGAATCTGTGGAATTCATTGCCAACAAGGCTTGTAGAGGGCAAGTCATTTGGTGTAGTTAAGGCAGAGATTGACTGGGAAGGGTGTTGAGGGTTACGGGAAGATGGCGGGACATTGGGTCTGAGAAAAATAATGAGCAGGTGTGATTGAATGACAAAGCAGATCGATGGGCTGAATGGACACATTTTGCTCTGATATCTTATGATCGTATGGTCTTTCACAGAATCCCGGGACATGTGAAAATAGTAGGCCAAATATCAACACCAATTATAAATATCGACTGACAATATTAATTCCCAATGCCAGAACCAATAGCAAATGGAAAGAGTGTGCCCCCAGAGGGAGCAAAGGGGGCAATGTGTGTGCGAATCCAGGGATTGTAGGTGGGTATTGTTGAGCACATGAACATCAAAATGGACTTTTTAGATGTTTTTATGGTATGAGAGGTGGATAAATCCTCAAGGCTTGATCAGGTGTATTCCCGGCTGTTGTGGGAGGAGAAGAGAGATTCCTGCAGGCCGGACAGAGATATTTTACACCATGACAGTGGACTGGCAGACAGTAAACATAGTTCCTTTATTGAAAAATGGCAGCAGGGCAAACCCAGCGAACTGCTGGTCAGGGAGTCTTATAACCCCGGGAGGGAAATCATCAGAAAAAAAACTCGCAGGAGGGAATATATATCCACGGAACAGCACAGTACAGGAACACACTCTACGGCCCACGACGTCTCTGCTATACACAATGCCAATTCACATTAATCCCATCTGCCTGCCCATGGTCTGTATCCCTCCATTCACCTGCCTGTTCATGGATCTCTCCAAATGTCTCTTGATCTTTGCTCTTACATCTGCTTCCAGCACCCCCCAACCCCGACAGCCTCTTCAAGGTACCTACCAGATTCTGTGTAAAGATATTGCCCCGTAAACCTCGGTTAAACTCTCCCCCTCTGACCTCAAATCTCTACCATCTGGTATTTGACCTCAACCCTGGGAAAAAAATCTCTGACCGTCTCCTCTATGTCTACCTCTCCTTGTAATCACTGCTCTCAGGTGTCCTCTCAGCCTCCGCTGCTCAAGAGAAAAGAATCCAATTCAGTCCAATATTTTCTTATCTGTGAACCAAGCGAACCCTGGTTAATCCTTTCTGCAACCTTCCCAAAACCGCCACCTCCCCCCAGTACTGTACACAGTTCTCTCGATGTGGCCAAGCCAAAGAATTATACAGCTGCAACATGCCGTCCCGACTTTAATACACAAAAGACCCCTTTAAACTTCTACAGATGTCCGGTGGAGAGCATTCTGACTGGTTACACCACCGCCTGGTATGGAGGTTCCGATGCCCAGGATAGAGCATCTATACGGATCCAAGATGGATGGGATATGATGGGCTGCATACCGTTCAAACACCTTTGCACCCACTAGTGTTCATCCTGTTGCTCAATGTTCTGGCAGTCAGGCACGTTTTAGTAGCCAACCGTGTCCAAAAGGGACTGAGTGGTCAGAACAAGGGGATCCAGTGACTGCAGTGACCCGGAGATGGAGAACAGGAGGAGGTCTGTGATCCAGCAATTCGGCATGTTCCGGCAGCTTCATCCTCCTGTGGTCATCGACTGTTGTCGATTTCCTTTACTACTTTGCCGGAGCGGATCGCATTAATTACAACGATTCCCAATACATATGTCAACAGTCCAGTGACATGCTGGTGAATTTAATTTGCTGCACCAACACGTTTATTTATGGGGTGACTCAGTCCAGGTTCAGAGAGCAGTTCATCAACGCAGCGAAATATCCTCTCACCTTCATTATTAAATGTATAAATAAACAAAATATCTGAGTTGCACCCAGATACGGGTCGCTATGAGAGAGACACAGCCCGGGAGCAGACCCCTTGGCACACGTGCGCCTCGCTCACCACAGACCACGCATTTTTAAACTGAACAATCCGTTTAATTTTATTTCCTCCACATTGCTGTCGGAGCTCCATTCTCCGCCGTTCTCTTGTCTATAAGTCACCTGCACACGACTGTCAATGTACATCGCTCAACGAACTTACCAACAGTTGATATTGGGGATGGAGACCAAACGGCGTACCCAGCGGAAACACCCGCAGTCACAGGGAGAAGGTCCACACTTCACACAGACCGCACCGGAGGTCGTGAACGGCCCTGGGTCACGGGCGCGGTGCAGCAGCAGCTCCTCGGAGAGTTTTCTCTGATAATTTCCAAAACCGGCTCATCCTTTTTTAACATCGTATGTTCAGCAAACATTCTGGTGTGCAGAATTTCTGACTTCTCCTTTCGAGTGAAGCTGTGTCCAGTATGAACCAACTTTGTGACGTGTTCGTGACCAAAATGCAGTTTACCATCGAATTCAGGCCAAAGGACATAAATCACTCCTCATATGTTAAGCCTTTCAATCCTGGGATTCTCCCTGTGAATCTCTTCCAGACCAACTCCAGACCCAATGATAAGAATTAAGAATAAAGAACTTCAAGCTGAACCAAGCGCCGTCTGACCAACGTTTAATGCAGCACAGCCGTAGCTTTTTGCTTTTATATTCTTGTCCACTGCGTGTGAATGCTGACATTGCGTTTCTGATCTTTGCTGCCGACGAGACGTGCAAGTTCACCTTGAGGGAATCTGGAACTCGGACTCCCAATTCCCAATGCGTCTCAATTTCTGAATTTCCTCCCCTCTCAGAAAGTCGTCTGCACCTTTATTCTTCCTTCCAAAGTGCCTGAGCACACACTCCCAGACGCTGCATCCCATCTCCCACTTTCTTCACTCATTCGTCCAACCTGTGTAACCCTTATCCACACGCCCTGCCTCTGTGACACAACCTCTTTCTCCATCTATGTTGGCATCATCTGCGAACATGACCACAGTGTTATTCGTTGTTTCTTCCACTTCATTGCAGCGGAAATTGAAACGTTGCAGACCCAACACTGACCACTGTGGAACGCCACACTACGCCCGCAGCCATCCTGAGAAGGACCCCTTTATCCCCACTCTCTACACCTGCCAGTCAGCCAATCTGTTGTCCATGCAGGTATCTTGCCTCTGAAACCACAGGTTCTGATCTTGTGGTACAGCCTGGTGTGGAGCACCTTGTCAAAGGCCTTTTGAAAGTCCAAGAAAATAGCGTTCACGGACTCTCCTTTGGTAACATGCTGGTTACCTCCTCACGGAATTCTAACTGATTTTTCGGGCATGACCTCCCTACAAGAAAACTCTGTTGACCCTCCTAATTTATCATATGATTCCAAGTATTCCGAAATTTCATCTTAAATAACGGACTCTAAAATATTACCAACCACCGTGGTCAGACTAACCTGCCAATAATTTGCTGTCCTCCGCCTCCCTTGCTTCTGCAACGGCGGTATCACATTTGCGCTCTTAGAGTCTTCTGGGACCGTCCCTGACCCCAGTGATTTCTGAAGGATCACTGTTAAAGCTACGTCTTTCGCTACTCTGCAGGGGCGTCCGTCTAGTCCAAATGGTTTATCCATCTTCAGGCATTTCAACCTCCCCGGAACCTTCTCCTCAGTAATGGCCACTACACCTATCCCTGCCCCCTGACTCCCTTGAATTTCTGGCATGTTATTGGTGCCTTTCATTGTGAAGAGTGACGCAGATAACTTCTTTATCTCCTACACCAATTCCCTGTTCCACATTACTTCTTCTTCAGTGGCATTTGTCACTGCTACAATGTCCAGTTTTGCCTGTCTCTTTCACTTCATATATCCAAAATTTCATTACAGAATAGTCTTTGGTATTAGTGGCTGCCTGAATCTCGTATTTCATCTTCTCCTCCGTTATAGCTTTTTAGTTGACTTCTGTTAGATTTTAACGGCTTGTTAAACTTATGGGTTCAAAATGATCTTTCCCACATTGCAGGCCTTCTCTTCTGTTTTCATGCTGTGCCACACTTCCCTTGTCAGCCATGGTGGCCTCGTCATCCCCTCAGTGTGCCTTTGTTTCCTTTGAATGAAATTCTGACGAGCCTCCCGAATTACTCCCAGAAACTACTGACACTGCTGCTCTACCATCTTCATGCTGGGTTCCCCTTCCAAACATCTCTGGCCAGCTCCTCCCTCATAGCCCTATAGTTACCTTTTCTCAATTGTAATACTGATCCATCAGACTTCAGCTTCTCTTTCTCAAACTACAGGATGAATTTCATCATATTTCTGTCACTGCCTCCTATGGGTTCCTTCACATTAATCTCCCTAAAGGTGTTATGTAACGAGTGCTCTGAAATCTACCTCATGGCACAACACCAAATCCAGAATTGCCTGTTCCCTGGTGGGCTCCAGCACAAGCTGCTCTACACTGCCATCCCGCGGACTGTCTACAAATTCCTTTCATTGCAAGCACTGCCATCCTGATTTTCCCAGTCTGCCCGCATATTGAAGTTACCCATGATCGCTAAAACATTGTTTTTCTTACGTGTCTTTTTTTTATCTCCCGATGTATTTTGTACCACACATATTAACAACCAGTCAGAAGCCTGCACACAAATCCCACCTGGTACTTTTTTCCCTTTTCAGGTCCTTAAGTCTTCTCACAAAGGTTCCACATCATGTGATACCATAGAGATCCTTGCCAATTATTTAGCGTCAATATTCAATGTGAACCATCTAATTGGACAATAAATTGGGGGTAGAATGTCGATTGTGGGACTGAAAGAATGTATTGCCTTCTGTTTGGAAGTCTGTGACCAGTGGTGCACGGGGACCGGTGCTGGCACCTGTCCTGTGAGTGATATTAATTCAGCACTTGGATTGGAATGCAGAGGTAATGTGTGATTGCTAAATTTGCGGGTTTCACAGTGACACCATTAAGGACCCTCACCACCCGGGACATGCCCTCTTCACGTTAATGCCATCGGGGAGGAGTTACAGGAGCCTGAACATCCACAGTCTATGTTGCAGGAACAGCGTCTTCTCCTCCGACGCCTTATATCTGAACGGTCCATCAACCTATGACCACTATCTCCTTATTCCTCCTCTGCATGATTGAGTTATTTTTGCAACTTCGATCGATTCTTATCTGTTGCACTGTACTGCTGCCACAAAACAACACATTTCACGACATATGTCAGTGATGATAAACCTGATTCCGATTTTTATCAGTGGCGCTGCGGAAAGCGAGCAAGGCCGGCTCATTCTAGAACACCATGTAGATCAGTTGCGGAGACCGGCGTAGCGTTGGCAGATAGAATTTCATTCTGAACTAAGACAGGTGATGCTTTTGGGAAGTCAGATAGGGTTAGGACATACACAGCATATGAGAGAGAACCAAGAAATGTTCGCAATCAGATAGACTTTGGCGGCGAGGCCCAGACTTATTGAAAGTGGAAAACAGATCGACAGGTCAGTTCAGAGAGCATTTGGCATCGTTCCCTTTACAGATTGAAAGAGCTGGCATGTAATATCCCTCCCTGTCTCCCTCTCTCTCTCCCATCCTCTTTCTCTATATGTCTCTGTCTGTCTGTCTGTCTGTCTGTCTGTCTGTCTGTCTGTCTGTCTGTCTGTCTGTCTGTCTGTCTATCTATCTATCTATCTATCTATCTATCTATCTATCTATCTATCTATCTATCTATCTATCTATCTATCTATCTATCTATCTATCTATCTATTTATCTATCTATCTATCTGCCTGTCAACCTGTCAATCTATTTATCTATCTATCCATCTCGATATCCATCAATCTATCTGTCTATCATGTCTCTCTCTCTCTCTCTCTCTCTCTCTCTCGCGCGCGCGCACACACACACACACACACACACACACACACACACACGCACACACTCATACACATGTTCTCTATCTGATAATATTGGCGTCCCTCTCGAAGATTTTCTTCAGTCACTGTGGCTTCTGGCAACGTGGACCTCACTTCGGGTGCTGCTTCCGACCGTGAAGGAACATATTGACAAAGATGTTCGGACAGGCACGAAACCTGGTTGTTCGTTTCAGGTAACTAAACAGTTCTGTAATATCTCAGAATGTGGCAGATGTGGAGAATCGTGCGGGAATAAACAAACAGCGTGTGCATAAAAGGAAAAAAAAATGAAAGAGATGGAACTGACTGTGTGGTGTATTTGGTGGGTGGGCCTGTGTATGTGTGTGTGTGTGTGTCTGTGTCTGTGTGTGTGTTTGTGTGTGCGCGTGTCTGTCTGTGATTGTGTGTGTGCGTGCGCATGCGTCTGTCTGCATATGTGCCTGCATTTTTCTGCTTGCCTGTCTGAATGATGGCGTGACATAGAGACAAAAGAGAGTTTAATAAAGAACGAGAGAGAGAGAGAGAGAGAGACGTGAATGCATGAAAGCGAAATACGGACGGAGTGACAACGAGAAAGAAAAGACGTAAGAAGAGTGAAATACAGGGATTTGGGGTGAATAGGTTGGCTGAGATACACGGCAGCTCTCTGTCCTGGAACACGAACAGAAGAAGTGACCCAGTGTCGGAAGTGACGGCGCCATCAAGCGTAACATTTAGTTTAACCGAATTTAAAAGCGTTTTGAAATTGCAGTTGATATCGGCGATGTGAAATTTGCACAGGAACACCTTAAACACACCCGGACCCCACAATGGGAGAGAAGCAATCTACTTACTTCACAGTTCCCTCTACCCTGTGGGCCACTGCAAGGACTGGATCGATTTCGATGGACAGGAGGACCTCTCTCCATGATTATGTGAATCTGCCTCACAAAAGCAGCACCGGGTCGTCTCCGACCACCTCCTACAGCCACGCTCTGATCCCTCCCATGACCTCTTCTCGGGAGCAGTACACTTTACGTCCTTGCTGAGTTCTCTGCACGGCCGCAAGGACACCCAAGTGCAGTCAACAACGTGAACCTGTCACGTTAATTCTTCGTCCGCCTCTCACAAGAACACACAGAACAGTCACGTGGACCTTCAAGATTGCCCCGCTCTTGTAGAAAATCATGGCTGATCTTTGGCTGATACAGGCTGGAAACAGGAACTTCGGCCCAACACGTCCATATTGACCATAGAATACCATTTAGCGCATTTGGCCATTTCCCTCTAAAGCCCTCCTATCCTTGTGCTTCTCCAAATGTTCTTTGAATGCTGTTATTGTCCCTGCCTCAACCACTTCTTGTGAAAGCTTATTCCATCTGCCAAACGCCCTCTACTTGACAAAGATGTCTCTCAGAAGCCATTTAAATGTTTAACCTTTCATCTTACACCTCTTCCCACTTGAGGTTAGTTCCCCTTACCTGGAAAAAGGCTATGTGCGTTCACACTCGCTATGTCCCTGAAGATTTTATACACCTCTGTCACCCCTCAATCTCCTACGCTCCAAGGAATAAATTCTTCGCCTGACCAACTCTCCCTATCACTCAGTCTCTGAAGTCCTGGCAACATCCTCGTAATTTTTCTCTGTGCACCTTCCAGTTCTATGACTGTGTATAAAAATTAATGACTGTTTAACTGTTGAGACAACTCATTGCTGTCTGTCATTTCTCATTCTGCCATTATAGAATATATAGAAAGTAGAGGCTGTACTTTTTTATTCATAATCTGCTATGTGTTTAAGATGGCTGCTGATCTCCTTCAGATGGCCGCTGGGCCTCCTTCTTCTTCAGCTCGAGTGCAGAGAACTCTTAGTGCGGGAAACATATAGATCATAAAGATATAGTTAGCCCATTCATAGGGAGACACTTTTGATTTAGTGTAGCCCACTAAACCATGGTTAGCACGTTCCCAGGAAGACACTGCTGTTCTATTGTGTAGCTAATAGTCTTTAGGGTTAGTGTGACTTATGATTTTGCAGCAGTTCTGAAGTTGATAGTTTTTTAACTGATAAGCCAAACGCCAGCAAGTCTCAGAAATCATAGGTTATGGGGGCACATCGGAATGTTTTATAACCGTTAACCTTGTAGCGAATAAGCCTAGTATTGTTTTATAACTAATAGTTCTGTAGCCTAGTACCAATACTACCAATGCCCATAAATAATTGGGGCACCCTTAGATTGAGACAGGAAATGACTGTGGCGAAAGACAAATGTTTGTGAGCCAGGAGACAACTGTTGAACGAGGCAAATGGCAACGGATGAAACTGTGAACATAAGAGAGAACATGATTGATTGTAACAATGTCATTGAGCTAGGAAAAAGGTGTAGAAAAGGCCCTCGAGCTTTGCTCGGTGGCAGTCAGAGAGGGCAGTAGTCAGAGGGTGACTAGCAACTGGCTGTCTGACTGTCACAACTTTTCTTTGCAAATAAAAGTTTAACTTCTCTAGTAATCTACTGCTTCTCCTGGTCATCTATTTATTGCGGGTAACCACGACAAATTTGACGTCACGGACAAGATCGGAAAGAGACCCATAAGAAAAGAACGACAAATCAATGACACTTTCTAGTCCCAGGGACCCCCACGAGCCCAGCAGAGTAAAGGGTGACGACGCAGAAAAAGATAAGCGTTTTCACTGTTAATTCTGACCAAAACTCTGTTGGGTGTAGGAGGTCTCCGGACGCAGAAGTGTTAAACGATTGTAGAAGGGTCTCTCCGATCCAAAGAACCTGGCATAAATTGCAATTAAAGGAGACTCAGGGGATTGATCAGGAAAACTGCGCGGTGGGGTGAGTAGAATAGAAATTGATTAAAGTAAAATTACACGTGGTGTTGGTAAGTCCCTGTGGATACCGCCTCTCTGGAGACGAGGGTCTGAACGGGCAGGGCAGAAGGTCCACGTGAATACCGCCTCGCAGGAGACGAGGGTCTGAACGGACGAGGTGTAAAGGAAAGTTCTGCGGATACCGCCCTAGTAAGGGGTCCGCAAGGGCAGAACAGAAGAGGTGAGAATCTTTTGATAAATTGGATAAGATTGAATAATACAAACGCCGGGAAATTTGGGCAGAAAAATTGTAGAGCTATGTGCAGAAGTAGTATAGGGAAAAATAGCGCTAACAAGTGAGTTGTGAGATTCTTAGAAACACTCTGTGAAACGACATGACGGGAAAAAGAACTGCAGTTGAAATATTAAGTAAAATGTTCAGGTTACTTAAAGTGATATCACAAAACTTTCGGAGAATTTGGGAAAAGAGAAACACAGATCTAGTAACAAAGTGGCCAAAAGAGGGAATCTTTGACCTAAGTCTGTGTGAGGAAATGGAGGGGTTAATTGAAACCTACAAACCAAAAGACAAATCTGAAAAAAGGAACCAGAAGAGGGAGCAGGAGGCAGAGATACTAACACTTTTCAGGACGGAAGGAGAGAAGTTGAGAAAAGCATATCAGGCGTCACTGGAGGGCTCCAAGAAATCAGAGAGACAGCTTCCTATAACGTGGGGGAGGGAAAGTCGACTTTGTATCCGGACTTAAAAGAGGTAAAAAAAAAAACCTCCCTATCCAGACCACGGGAATCCAAAACAGTGCCCAATAATGAAAGGAATAGTGGGGCTTCAAGGGGAAGTAGAATTCTATGACTATGAGCGGCAGATTAAGGAATTCAGAGGGAGAAGGGAGGAAGAAAAGAGAATGTTGCGGCAGCAAAGGAGGGATTGGATAAACAAAGGTTAGAATTACAGGAAGACAGTAGGAAATTGCGGGAGGACAGAGAACGGAGGGAGTCTGAGGAATTCCGAACGTATTAAAAGTACGCTGAGCTACTTCGGGCGAAAAGGGAACAGCAAAAAACAGGAGGGCGAGGGAGAAAAGAAACCCCGGCAGAATCGGGGTGGCAGAAAATAGAAACAGAATCAGGACCAGACACTGACGAGGAATCGGACAGTGGATCAACAAGCCAGGGCCCGGAGGTAGGAGTGTATCCACGGTTAGTGAAGGGAGCAGGACAGGAGCAGTACATTCCTTGGGGAACACAGGACCTGGAAGGGCTGATAAAAAAAATGCCCAGTATATACGATGGAGCGGGAAAATGGATTAGAGCCATTGAGGACGAGACCACAGGACGTTTACTGACAATGGGTGACTTGAAGGTACTACTGGTAAAGGTGGTGGGAACCTCGAAACTCAGAGAACTGATGATTTAAGCTGGCTTAACGAATGTGGCAGATAAACCAAAGGTTGATGGTAGAGATTTTGACCGAGGGAGACAGAGGGTATGGAGGGCCCTGAGAGACTGCTATCCACCTAAATTGGACCCCAAAGCTTTAAAAGGGGATCCACTGGGAGAGACTGAAAACCCGGCAGCGTACTAGAAATCCAGTTGAAAAAGTGGAGACTGGAAAGAGAGCAAGAGGTGGATGGTAATCAGTCGATGACCACGTTGTTTCGGACTGCTGTTGTAGATGCAATGCCCCCCCCCCCACCCAATTAAAGTCCAGACTCGAGGAGATGGTAGGGCTGACGTCAATTCATCACCAAGAATTTAGAAACCACGTAATCCACGCAGTCAATAAATACGGAAAAACAAACAAAAGCTGACAGAGCAGCAGGAGGAGGTGCAAAGAAAGCGGACACAGATGCGCTTGAGGAGCTTAAAAAGAAAAAGGCAAAAAGATGTTGCCAGCAACAAATGATCTGATTGTGCCGACAGAAATGAACGCAGCGCCAGCTTTTGGAGGAACCTCTTATACTGCCAGACAAGGGTCAGAATTCCCCATGCCAGTAATGAACGTCTTTGGGGGACGGTCACCGAAAATACCATATCAGGGACAGACTAAATTTAGACAACAGCCCAGACAGGACTGGAACTTCCAAGGAAGAGGGCAGAGAGGTAATTGACAAAAAGGGCCAGTGAACAGACATGTAGAAAGAGGGACAGGAGGATTGTGTTGGGTATGTAATCAGC
>NC_067449.1:673169-751756 GCF_009764475.1 Pristis pectinata | reverse complement strand
TCAATATCCCTCTGTAAGTTCCGACAGCCCTCCACACTATCCACAACACCGCCGATCTTAGTGTCGTCCGCAAACTTACTAACCCAGCCTTCTACCCCATCATCTATGTCATCTATAAATGTCACAAAAAGTAAAGGTCCCAGAACTGATCCCTGCGGGACACCACCAATCAATGCCCTCCAATCCGAGGGCACTCCTTCCACCACAACCCTCTGCTTTCAACAGGCAAGCCAATTCCTAATCCACACAAGCAAGCTTCCCTGGATCCCTTGGCCTCTGACCTTCTGAAGATCCTACCATGCGGAACCTTATGAAACGCCTTACTAAAATCTATCTAGACCATATCCACCGCACTACCCTCATATTTCTTCCTCGTCACCTTCTCAAGGAAAACTATCAGACTTGTGAGGCAAGGTCTTCCCTTCACAAAACCATGCTGGCTGTCTCTAATCCATTAATCTCCAGGTATTGATAGATCCTATCCCTTAGAATCCTTTCTAACAGCTTACACACCACAGACGTAAGGCTCACCGGTCTGTAATTCCATGGACTATCCCTAGTACCTTTTATGTACCAGGGAACAACATTCGCCACCCTCCAATCTTCCGGTACCATCCCGTGGGTAACGAGGACTCAAATTTGAAGGTTTTGCCTTTGTTCATTTCACACTCATGTAACAGACTGAAGCAGCGATTCACTTGCATCTGTTCCAGTCTAATGCACTGCATTCGGTGTTCACAATGTTGTCTCTTCTGCATCAGAGAAACTAAACGCAGTGTGGGTGATCGCTCTGTGGAACACATGCGCTCAGTCCTCTCTGTTGATCCTCAGCTATTCGTTGTTTAACACCTTCAATTTTTAATCCACTGACATTCTGAATATATTTTTCTGCAGAGTGAAAACTCCACTGATACCGTGAAGCCCAACATAAATTAAAGGAACAGAATTTCATCTGATCTGTCAAAATCAATCACCTTATCGTTTCTGCCTTACACCCAAACCCTCAACTATGCTGAGAAAAGAGGTGCCCTTACACTCTTGACCCTGTTCTGCAGATGGGTGGTAATTTCCCCCCACATATTATCCTTTACTGGATGACTTCTTCCAGAAATTTCTTCTTCTAGTTCCTATTTTACAACAATCGCTATTATGAGGATCACCTGGGAAATATAATAGGGTCATAATATTCAAGTCACAAGGTACCACTCTGTGAGTCACAAGCTTTGCGTGACCAGGATTCCAGCGAGTGACTCTGCCGAGCTTGAGTTATCATTCTGATGGGATCACCTGTGCAGAAATGTCCTTCTGAGGTCCAAGTATTATCTCAAGAAAGCCTGTCTATCTGACAATCTCTCCCATTGTAAAAATGTAACCGTGCCCGTGATATCTGTCTGCTCCTGTGAATTTCGAATCCCGTTGTTTGACGGATGTTCCCGTGCACAACCTGTATCTCTGCTTGGATTGGTAATTGGTCATTGGTTTATTATTCTCACCTTTCGCAGGATACAACGAAAAACTTTGTTTTACAGTCCATCCATGTGGATCATGTCATGACACAAGTACGTCGAGGTAACACTGTGCAGGCAAGGGTCTGCCATGTGGAGTACAATGCTGATAAATGCGAGGTCATCCACTTTCGAACGATAAATAGAAGATCATTCTTTCAATGGTGAAAGATTGCAGCATACTGTTGCGCACAGGGACTTGAGAGTGCTTGTGCTTGAATCGAAAAAGGTTGGTTTAGCAACAGGTCATCCAGAAGGCAAATAGAATATTGTTCTTCATTGCAAGAGGAAGTGAATTGAAGAGCAGGGAGGTTTACTACAACTGTACAGGGCACTGCTGAGGCCGCACCCGGAGTACTGCGAGCAGTTCTGATCACCTAACGAGGAAAGGTATACTGGCTTTGGAGGCGTTGCAGAGAAGTTTCAGCAAGTGGATTCCGGAGATGAAGTTGTTATCCAACGAGGAGACATTGAGTCGCCATGGACTGTATATTCCATGAAATTCAGAAGAATGGATGGGGATCTCATAGAAACATATGAAAGTATGAAAAAGAGACAGAGGCAGGAAGATTGTTTCCTCTGGAATATGAGACAAGAACCAGGGGATATAGCCTCAAGTTTCGGAAAATAGATTTTGGAAGGAGATGGGGAGCAACTGCTTTTCTCAAAGAACAGTAAACATGTGGAATTCTCTGCCCTGGGATACAATAGATGCGATTTCATTAAATATATTTAAAGCATAATGAAATAGATTTCGCAACACATGGGATTTAAGAGTTATGGGGAAAAAGTAGGTTGGTGAATCTCGGTCTACGGCCAGATCAGCCATCAACTAATTGAATGGCGGAGCTTCTCGACGGGCCAGATGTCCGACTCGCGCTCCTGTTTCTTATGTTCTCATGTACAATGGAAAATCAATAACAGACTGCAGAGCATCGTGTTACAGTTGCAGAGAAAGTGCAGCGCAGGTTGAAAACATGGTGCAATGATCTTTACAAGGTTGGTAATGCGGTCAAAAGTTCACCTTTATCACACAGAAGGTCTGTTCAATACGTTTGTAACAGTGGGAGAGATGCTGACCTTGAGCCTGGGTCTGTGTGTTAATACCAGCTTTTATGTCCTGTGCCCGATGGGAGGGCCGAGATGAGCGAATGGCCAGAGTGGGGGTGGTCTTTGTTTATGGTGGCTGCTTTACCGAGGCAGCGAGAAGTACAGACAGAAAGGAAACTTACATCAGGTGTTTGTTGAGTTCTGAACGGCTCTGACGAATCAGAGCAGTGTCTTTACCGATGATTTGAGGAAAAGAGTTCAAGTGGCAGCTGTAAGTTATTTCTGGTGGATGAAATGTATTGGATCTTGGGGGTTTAATCATGGTAGGACATACACCTTGAATGGTGGGGCTGCAGGAATAGCTGGAGAATATAGTGCTGCAGGTGTGAATGTCCATAGATCCATGAAGATGGCCGCACGGGTTGAGTAGTTCTAGAGTCATCAGCCATAGGTTCTGGCCAGCATCGTCATCACTCAACTTCTTTCCCTATTTGCATTTATCCTATTTCCCGCACTAGCACCGTATCTTTCTGTATCTTACCGAATAAACTCTCTGCCGAGATCCCTCGTGAACTTAGTGAATTTATCTGAGACTACCACCTCCTCTGGCAGCACGGTCCGGGTATCAACATCTCTCTGGAGAATAACTGTGCCCTCTGATCTTCTTCAAATTATATTTCTCTAATTATAAAACAATATATTCTTGTTTCTGAATCCACTAGCCTGGCGAAAAGTTTCTGACTATCTACTCCACCTGTGCCTCTCGTAAATTTTCAGGTCACCATTATATCTGCTTCTCTCCAGTAAAACGAAGCCCCGGCCCATTGGATCTTTGTCCAAACCTCTGGTCTTTCAATTCAGGTGACGAAGGCAAATGGGGCACTCGGCATTACCTGCCACGATATAGGTTGTAAAAACAGGGAAGATTTATTACTACTTTTGAACCATTGGTTCGCCCACGGCTGGTTATATCATGCGCAGTTCTGGTGACCACAGTACACGACAGGCGTGACTGCACTGGGTGAGAGTGTAGTCGTGAGACATCAAAATGTTACCTGTAAGGAACGGTTCAGTTTTAAGGAGACACTGAATTGGTTGGATTTGATTTCCTTGGCACGGAAAAAACTAAGGGGGCCGTAATAGAGGAATGCTGAGATATCAGAGACATGGATGGACTTGATACCAAGCAACTTATCCAGATAACAGTGAGGTCACCGACCAGAGGACATTAGTTTAACGTGAATGCCAGCGGGTATCTAAGGACTTGTTTGCACCCTGTCGGTTCATGCCCACATTAATATACGTGGGAGAAGAAGGCAGAGACACTGACAACAGTTCAGAAGCAGCTAGGCATAGATTCGAATCGCCAGGGCAGAGATGATTCCGCATAAGTGCTGGTAAATGGGATTGGTACAGCCAGATGTTTGCTGGTCGGCATCTCACGGTAGGACGAAGGGTCTGTTCCTGTGTTGTATGACTCCATGACCATAATTCTCTGCGATTCGAAGTCGGACGTCGGGAATGTGATCGATGGGGTGGGCGCCCGTGATGGAGTGGTGAGGGGTTGTTAATCGCAGTTTATCAGTCCAAAGGACGTATGAAAATAGAAGAGAAGAGGGAGGGGCGAATTAGACAAACGTGAGGCAAAGATCACAGCAATTATTGGAGACCTGAAATAAAAGAGAATATCGGAAGACCCCAACGTTTTATGCAGCATATGTGGATACGGAGAGGGCGTCCAGCCTTCTGCAGGGTGCTCAGTCTCGGAATGAGGATCTGTTCCCTAAGCTGAGGTTGGGCTGCCTTGATGTATTGTAGATGGGCAGATGAGAAAGGACAGACAGCAGTGTATTGTCTGAACAGTACTTAAACTGGAAGGTGCGTCGGAGATTGAGGTGTCATCTTACAGAGGTGCATAAAATCTTGAGGGTCATAGAGTGGGTGAACACACTCTATCTTTCTCCCAGAGAAGGGGAACTAAACTCAAGTGGGAACAGGTGTAGGATGAGATGCGAAATATTTAAATAGAAACAAAGGGGCAGCGTTTTCACCCAGAGGACAGTTGGCAGATGGAATGTGTCAGAGAAAGTGGTTGAGGCAGGAACAATAGCAACATTCAAAATACATTTGGAGAAGTACATGGATAGGGTGGGTTGAGAGGGAAATGGGCCAAATGCGGCAAATGGTATTCCATGATTATATTGACAAGTTAGGCCGAAGGGCCTGTGTCCCGGTTGTATCAGCCAAAGATCGGCTATGATTATATAGAAGAGAGAGACAGTCTTGAAGGTACATGTGACAAGTTCTGCGTGTTCTTGTGAGAGGCGAACGGAGAATTAACGTTAGAGGTTCACATTTTTAATTACACCTGGGTGTCCTTGCGGTTGTCAGAGAGAACTCAGCAAGGAAGTGAAGTGTAAAGTTCCGGAGAAGAGGTCATGGGAGGGATTAGAGCGTGGCTCCGGGAGATGGTCGGAGGGGACCCGGTGCTGATTTTGTGTCGCCGTGTCACAAAATAAGACGGAGACAGGTCCTTCTGCCCAGCGAAACCAATCCAGTACTTGTCGTGGCTCATAGGGTGGAGTGTACTGTGAAATGAGTCGATTTCCTCGCGACCAGTGTGGGGTCGGGTTGTGTACAAAGTGTTCCTGCGCAAATTGCACATCGCCGATATCAGATGCAATTTAAAAAGCATTGAAATTAGGTTCACATTTACGTCACTCTTGATGCCACCGTCACCTCCGACACTGAGTCACTTCTGTTCTTGTTCCCGGTAGAGCGCTGTCATGTGTCTCAATCAAGCGATTCAACGAAAATTCTGCATTTCACTTTTTACATCTTTTTATTTCTCGTTGTCACTCCGTCCTTACTTAGCTTTCATGCATGCATCTCTCTCTCCCTCTCTCCCCTCCTCTCTTTATGTTCCACTTTTGTCTTGATGTCACTCGATCATTCAAACAGGCAAGCAGAATAATGTAGACAAATATACAGACAGTCGGATGCGGTCTGATACCCACACACACTGACACACAGACGCACAGTCACACACACACAGAGACACACAAAACACCCACCCAGTACTACCCACAGACAATTGCATCTCATACAACTTTCGCCTTTCATGCACACTCTGTTTATTCCCGTGCGATTCTCCACATCTGCCACATTCTGAGATATTACAGAATTATTAAACTACCTGCAGCGAACAACCAGGTTTCGTGTCTTTCCAAACATCTTTGTCAACGGTAGGTAAATAGATAGAAAGGTGGATAGATACACAGACAGACAGACAGACAGACAGACAGACAGACAGACAGACAGACAGACAGACAGACAGACAGATAGATAGATAGATAGATAGATAGATAGATAGATAGATAGATAGATAGATAGATAGATAGATAGATAGATAGATAGATAGATAGATAGATAGATAGATAGATAGATAGATAGATAGATAGATAGATAGATAGATAGATAGTTGTATATATATATATATCTATATATATATCTATATCTAAATCTATATATATATATAGGGAGATAGGGGGAGAGAGAGAGAGAGAGAGAGAGAGAGGATATTACATGCCAGCCCTTGCAATCTGTGAAGGGAACGATGCCATCTGCTCTCTGCACTGACCTCTCGATCTCTTTTCCACTTTCAGTAAGGTCTGGACGTGGCCGCCTCAGTCTATCTGTTTGTGAACATTGCTTGGTCCTCTATCATATGCTGTGTATGTTCTAACCCCATCTGATTTCCCAAAAGGCATCACCTTTCTTTTGTCGGAATGAAATTCTATCTGCCAACGCTGCGATAATCTCCCCTTCTGATCTACATAGAGTTCCAGAATGAGCCGGCCTTCCTCGCTTTCCGCAGCGCCACTGATCAGAATCAGAATCAGGTTTATCATCACTGACATATGTCGTGAAATATGTTGTTTTGTGGCAGCAGCGCAGTGCAACAGATAAGAATTGCTCGAAGTTGCAAAAATAACTCAATCATGCAGAGGAGGGATAACGAGATAGTGGTCAAGGGTTGATGGACCGTTCAGATATCAGGTGGCGAGGGGATGAAACTTTTCCTGTAACGTAGACTGTAGATGTTCAGGCTCCTGTATCTCCTCCCCCGATGATAGAAACGAGAAGAGGGCATGGCCCGGGTGGTGAGGGTCCTGAATGATGTCACCGTTTCACCCGCAAATTTAGCAATCACACATTACCTCTGCATTCTAATCCAAGAGCTGAATTAATGTCACTTACAGGACAGGTGCCAGCACCGGTGCCCGTGCACCACTGGTCACAGACGTGCGAACAGAAGGGAATAGATTCTTCCACTGCCACTATCCGCATTCTACCCACAATTTACTGTACGTAGACACGAAATCATTGGCAAGGAGAGCTATAGTATAAGATGATGTGGAACCTTTGTGAGAAGAGTTGAGTAATCGCAAAGGTAAAAAGACCCAGATGGTAGTTATGTGCAGGCTTCCGACATGTCGACAAGATGAGGGGTAGAAATTACATCAGGAGATTAAACAATGACACATGAGAAAGGCAAGGTTACAGCGATTATGATGGACTTCAGTAGGAAGGCAGACTGGGAAAATCAGGGTGGCAGTGCCTGCAAGGAAAGGAATTTTTTGACAGTCCACGAGATGGCAGTGTAGAGCAGCTTGTGCTGGAGCCCACCAGGGAACAGGCATTCTGGATTTGGTGTTGTGCAATGAGGTGGATTTCAGAGCACTCGTTACATAACACCTTCCGGGAGCTTAATGTGAAGGAACCCATAGGAGGGAGTGACAGAAATATGAGGGAATTCATCCTGTAGTTTGAGAAAGAGAAGCTGAAATCTGATGGATCAGTGGTACACTTGAATAAAGGTAACTATGGAGGCATGAGGGAGGAGCTGGCCAGAGGTGTTTGGAAGGAGAACCCAGCAGGAAGATGGCGGAGCAACAGTGTCAGTAGTTCATTGGAGTAATTCGGGAGTCACGTCAGAATTTCATCGAAATGAAGGAAAGGCACGCTGAGTGGATGACGAGGCAACCATGGCTAACAAGGGAAGTGTGGGACAGCATGAAAACGGAAGAGAAGGGATGCAATGTAGGAAAGATCATTTTGAACCCATAGGTTACACAAGCCGTTTAAAGCCAACAGAGGACGACTAAAAAGCTATAACGGAGGAGAAGATGAAATAAGAGGTTAAGGAAGCCACTAATACCAAAGAAGATTCTATAATTAAATTTTGGACACATGAAGTGGAAGAGAGAGGCAAAACTAGACATTGCATCGGTGGGAAATGACGCTGCAGAAGAAGTAATGTGGGACAGGAAAATGGCGGGGGAGATAAAGAAGTACTCTGCGTCAGTCTTCACAATGGAAGACACCAGTAACATGCCATAAATTCAAGAGAGTCAGGGGGCAGATGTGGGTGTAGTGGCCATTACTGAGGAGAAGGTGCTGGAGAGGCTGAAAGTGCTGAAGGTGGATAAACCACCTGCACTAGACGGACTCCCCTGCAGAGTACCGAAAGACGTAGCTGAAGAGATTGTAGAGGCTTTAACAGTGATCCTTCAGGAATCACTGGGGTCAGGGACGGTTCCAGAAGACTCCAAGAGCTCAGATATGACACTGCCGTTACGGAAGCAAAGGAGGCAAAGGGCAGCAAATTATTGGCAGGTTAGTCTGACCTCGCTGGTTGGTAAGATTCTAGAGTCCGTCATTACAGATGAAATTTCGGAGCACTTGGAATCATTGATAAATTAAGAGGTCAACAGGGTTTTCTTGTGGGGAGGTGTGCCCGAAGCAGCAGTTAGAATTCCGTGAGGAGGTAGCTAGAAGCTTACCAAAGAGTCCCTGAACGCTATTTACTTGGACTTTAAGAAGGCCTTTGACAAGGAGCACCTCACGAGGCTGTTCCACAAGATAAGAGCCTGTGGTGTCAGAGACAAGATCTATGCATGGACAACAGATTGGCTGACTGGTAGATGTAAGAGAGTGGGGATAAAAAGGTCCTTCTCAGGATGGCTGCGGGTGAAGTGTGGCGTTGTAGAGGTGTCAGTGTTGGGTCTACAACCTTTAACTTTCCGCGGCAATGAACTGGAAGAAGCAATGGATGGCATTGTGGTCATGTTCGCAGCCGATGCCAACACAGATGGAGAAACAGGTTGTGTTGCAGAGGCAGGGAGTCTTCAGAAGGGTTGCACAGGTTGGGCGATTGGTCAAGAAAGGAGGAGATGGAATGCAGAGCCTGCGAGTGTGTGGTCAGGTACTTTGGAAGGAAGAATAATGGTGCAGACGACTTTCTGAAAGTGGAGTAAATTCAGAAATTGAGACGCATTGGAAATTGGGAGTCTGAGTTCAGGATTCCCTCAAGGTGAACTTGCACTTCTAGTCAGCGCATTAGAAGACAAACGCAATGACAGCATTCATGGAGAGAGGACAAGAATACAAAAGCAAGAAGATACTGCTGACGCTTCAAAAGACGTTCTTCAGACGGCATTTGGAGTATTGTGATCAGCTTTGGGGTCCGTGACTCAGGAGAACAATCACTGGCTCTGGAGTTGGTTCGGGAGAGATTCACAGGCAACATCTCAGGAATGAAAGGCTTAACATATGAGAAGTGATTTTTGTGCCTGGGCCTGTATTGGTTGGTGACTGCATTTTGGGCACGCATTCCCTGCACGGGTGAACACGTCACAAAGTTGGCTCATACTCAATGGACACAGGTTCACTCCAAAGGAGAAGGCAGAATCTCTCTACACGGGGATGCTTGCTGGACATCGGGTGTTAAAGGACGTGCCAGGGTTGTTTGTCATCAGCCAAAGCTCACTGCGGATCTGCTGCCGCACCGAGCCCGTGACCGAGAGCCGATCCCGTCTTCCTCTGTGGGCTGTGTGAAGTCCGCACTTTCTCCCTCTGACTGTGAGTGTTTCCGCAGGGTGCCCCGTTTTCTCTCTATCCCCCATATCAACGAGTTGGTCGGGTCATTGAAATATGTAGATGGACACTTGTATATTGGTGGCATGTAGAAAGGAGAGCGGCGGAGAATGGAGAGCCGACGGGAATGTGGAGGGAATAGAATAAAAGGGTAGGTTCAGGTTAAAAATGCCTGGTTTGTGGTGAGCGAGTAGTACGTGTGCCAAGGGGTCTGCTACCGGGATGTGTCCCTCACGCAGCGACCCGTATCTGGGTGGAACTCAGATATTTTGTTTGTTAATCAATTGAATAATCAAAGTGAGCGGATGTTTCGCTGCGTTGATGAACTGCTCTCTAAACTTGGACTGAGTCACCCGATAAATAAACGTGTTGGTTCAGAAACTTAAAGTCAGCAGCATGACACCGGAGTGTTGCCAAGTGTATTGGGAATCGTTACAGTTACTGGGATCCACTCCGGCAATGGTGTGGTAAAGGAATTCGCCAACCATAACCGACCACAGGAGGATGAAGCTGCCGGATATGCTGAAGAGTAAGATCACAGACCTCCTCCTGCTCTCCATGTCCGGGTCACTGTGGTTCTCCCCCTTGTTCTGACCCCTCAGCCCCTTACAGAAACGGCTGGCTACTGAAATGTGTCTGACTGTCAGAGCGTTGAGCAACAGGATGAACACGAATCGGAGCAAACGCGTTGGAACGACAACTAGCCAATCATATCCCATCCATCCCGGATCCGTAAGAAGCTCGATCCTGGGCATCGGAACCTCCATACCAGGCGGTGCTGCAACCAGTCAGAAAGCTCTCCACCGGACATCTGTAGAAGTTTACAACTGTCCTTTGTGTAGGAAAGTCGGGACGGCATGTTGCAGCTGTATAATTCTTTGGCTTGGCCACATCTAGAGTACTGTGTACAGTTCTGATAGGAGGTGCAGGCTTTGGGAAGGTTCTAGAAGGAATTCACCAAGTTTGCCTGGTTCACAGATAAGAAAATATTGTACTGAATTGGATTCTTTTCTCTTGAGCAGCGGAGGCTGAGTATCACCTGACAGCAGTTATTACATGGACAGGTAGACATAGAGGAGACGGTCAGAGATTTTTCCCCAGGGTGGAGGTCAAATACCAGACAGCAGAGCATTGAGGTGAGAGCGGAGAGTTTAACCGAGGATTACGCGGCAGGTGTCTTTTCACAGAGGGTGGTAGGTACCTGGAAGTGTCTACCGGGGTGGTGCTGGAAGCAGATGTAAGAGCAAAGTTTAAGAAGCATTTGAAGAGGTCCGTGAACAGGCAGGGGAATGAAGGGATACAGACCATGTGCAGCAAGAAATAATTAGTTTGAATTGGAATCGTACATTGCACAGACGTCAAGAGCCGAAGGATCTGTTCCTGCGCTGTGCTTATCGTGGAAATAAATCCCCTCCCTTCCAGTTTCATTCTGATTATTTCCCTCCCTGCGATATAAGACTCCCTGGCCAGCAGTTCGCCGGCTTTGCCCTGCTACCATTCTCCAATGAAGAAACAATGTTTGCTGTCTGCCAGTCTATCGTCAGGGTGTACAATATCTCTGTCAGGCCTGCAGGAATCTCTCTCCTCCTCTTCCAACAGCAGAGAAGACACCACATCAAGCCTTGAGGATTTATCCACCTCTCATCCAGTCAAGACATCTAAGAAGTCCTTTTTAATGTTCATGTGCTCAACAATACCTACCCACAATCCCTAGATCCGCACACACATTGCCAACTTAGCTACTTCTGGGGGCACACTCTTTCATATTTGGTATTGGTTCTGGCATTGGGAATTAGTACAGATAATCGAGATATAGAATTGGTGTTGATATTTGGTTTATATTTACACATGTCCCGGGATTCTGTGAAACATCATACGATCCATAAGATATCAGAGCAAAATTAGTCCATTCAGCCCATCGGTCGGCTCTGCCAGTTGATCACAGTTGATCATTTTTTTCTCAACCCAATTCCCCGCTTTCTCCCCGACACCCTCAAAACCCTTCCCAGTCAATCTCTGCCTTAAATACACCAAATGACTTGCCCTCCACAGTCCGTGTTGGCAATGAATTCCACAGATTCACCACCCTCTGGCTGAAGATATTACTCCTCATCTCAGAGGAGTAATATCTTACTTCTGAGGCCGCCCCCCCCCCCCCACTGGCTTCTGCACACTCCTGCTGAAGGACACATCCTCTCCACTCCATTATGTACAGGCCTTTCAATACACATAAAATTGTGAAAAGGACAGATAGGAGAGAGGCAGGAAAGCTGTTTTCACTGGCAAGTGAGAGAAGAAATAGAAGACTCAGCTTCATGCTCCGGGGGGAATCGATTTAGGACGGACATGAGGAGGAACCGGTTATCCCAGAGAGTAGTGAATCTGTGAAGCTGTGGAGGCTACATTACCAAATACATTTCAGACACAGTTTGCACATTTGGAGAATGAAGGGTGATGGGGAACAGGGAGGTCGGTGGATCTGAATCCACTGCCAGGTCAGCCATGATATTATGGATTGGTGGAGCAGGTTCGGCGGCTCAGACGGCCAACTAATGCTCCAATTTCTCAGGTTCTTCTGGAAAACTTACTGTGAATTGTCTGCATATCTGCTCCTCCACTGCATGTTCCACTGATTGTTGGGTGGTCCAGTGTTCACCTCCAAGAAAAATCATCGCCGCGTTTACACCCCTAAACTCTGCAACGCGGAAAGTTGAACAGTACAGCACAGGAAGAGGCCATCAATACCCAACTTTCTCATCCCACCCTCGTGTCCCTCCACAAAACCATTAATACACCACACGGTGTAATCCTACCGCCCCCTCCATCCATATAAAGAATAATCACTCACTGTCCTACCCTCCCTCCACATACCTGTTAATATCCCAATCAGTATAAACCCACACTCCCCCACTCTGCACATATCCTTCATACCCCAACATGTACAGTCAAACTTTCCCCTCCGTCCACGCTCCCATTGATACCCCTCCCAGTAAGATCCCACTTTTCCCTCCATCTACAAACCCATTAATACCCCACCGCGTATCATCCCATCCTTCCCTCCATCCAGATACTAATTTACACCCCACACAGTCCAATCCCACCAAACCCTCCTTCCACACACCCACTGATACCCCACACAATGTACTGTCGCTGACTCCACATACAGGTTAATACCCCTCCAGACTGAGACACCATCCAGTCGCTCCAAACACCCATTAATACTCCACACAGTCTAATTTCACTGCACCCTCCCTACACCCTGTTATGTCCCACCCTTTCTATTCCCAATCCCTACACATTTTAACACCGCACCCAGTATAATACCACCCACCCGATCTCTCCACAACGTATAATATCTCACACACTCTAATCCCACTCTTCCTTCACCTCCCGCACTCTCTCATATCACTCTAGACACGGCTCCTCTACGTCGGTGAGACCAGGCACAGACTGGGAGACGGCTTCGCCGAGCACCCGTGTTCCTTCATCCATGGCCGTCTGGATCTCCCTGTTGCCAGCTATTTGAGTTCTCCTTCCCATTCCCCACATCAACGTGTCTGCCCTCGGCCTCCTCCACTGCCAGGGCGAGGCTAAACACAAAGCAGAGGAAGAGCCCCTCATATTCCGCCCAGGGAGTCCCCAACCAAACAGCATGAACATTGAATTCTCCAGCTTCAAGGCAACTGCTCCTCCCTCGGTCCCACTTTCATCTCATCCTCATCCACACAGTTGCTCCTACCCCCACCCAAACCCCATCACCCTGTTTCTTTCCCCTCCGCCACACTCTCCATTGGTTCATCCCAAACACCCTCCCCCACTGGTTCCTCTCCCCACCCCCACTCTTCCCAACTGCTCTCCCCAACTTCCCGATTTAGTTCCAAGCCACTTACCCCTCCCATCAGATTCCATCATCTTCACGCAGATGTCGACTGTCCATTTCCCTCCATCGACTCTGCCTGACCCGCGGAGTCCCTCCAGGAGCTGGTTTGACACTCACAGATTTTCTGGGCGACTGTAAGTTTTTCTGTTTATTCCCCAGAGACCTTTCAATTTACTTTTGTTTTATGACGTTGCACAGCGCAATTGCTATTTGTTCAGTTAACTTGGTCAATTTAAAGTGTTCGTAGGAAACAGAAGAAATGTTTAAAGGGGAGGTCGCCAACAGAACTGGCGAGTTTAATGAAAGCAGGAGGGCGGACGGGGACCGGGTAGCGAAGACGAGCGGGGTGAACGGGGAACTGACAGGTGAGTCTCGATGGGTGGACTGAGAGCGGTAACCGTTGGTTAGGTCGGTGGATGGCGAGCGGCCACCTGGGCCGTTCGGTGGACGAGGAGCGGTGACGGGGCATTCGTTGGGTGGACGGGGAGCTGCGACCGGAGATTCGGTGGGTGGACGGGGAGGGAGAAGCGGAGTCTCGGAGGGTGGAGGGGGTGACGGAACAGGAGTTCGGAGAGCTGAAGGAAACGGGAAGCGGAGACTGGTCGTGGGAGCTGGAAGCGGACAGCCTGATGGAGGGCCGGGAGCGGGAATCAGAGACTTGGTGGGTGGACGGTCATCGGGAACCTGGGACTCTGTGGGTGTACGGGTAGAGTGTACCAGAAACGGTGCGTAGACGGGGTGGTGGATTTGGGGTGTCGGTGAGAGAAAGGGGACTGGGAACAGGAGTGTCGGTGGATGTACAAGGAGCGGAAACCGGGGACACGGTGTGTGGACAGGGGACCGGAGAGTCGTCTGTTGTACTGGGAGGAGGAACCGGGGACTGCACTCATCCCGCAAGCATCCAGATCCTTCGGTGCCTTGTCTACTCAAGTGCCTGTCTGAATGCCTCTTAAACGCAGTGATTACTTCTGACTCCGCCGCCCACTGTGGCAGATACAAAACACTTCCGTGCGTTGAGAAACGTTGCTCTCCGCTTCCTCTGTAATTCTTCGGTCTCATCTTCAGCCGACGCCCACTTCTTCTTGAATCCCCCAATACTGGAAAGGGATTTCCCCTCTGAACCCACAGGTTCTCCGCTCTCAGCTCTCCCCGTCTATTTCGCGTAAAAAATTTCGCCCCTCAGATCCCCTTTAAAATCCTCATAGAGTCACACAGGACGGAAACAGGCCCTTCGGCCCAACACGTCCATGCCGGTTGTGTTGCCCAGCGAGCTCGACCCATCTGCCCGCATTTGGCCCATTGCTCGATAAACCTATCATCTCGGTGTACTTGTCAAGATGGATGTTAAACGTCGCTAATGAGTTCGGCTCAGCCACGATTGGACCTCCTCTCAAACACACACCACCCTCGGGGTGAAGAAGCTGCCCCTGATGTCCCTTTTCAATCTGTCGCCTCTGATCTTAAACCTACGCCCTCTTATTTTCAGCGCGCTCTTCCTGGGAAAAAGACGATGAGCTTTCACCCTGTCTGTGTCCCACCATGAACATATACACAGCTATCAGGTCACCCCTCCATCTCCGATATTCCAGCGAATAAAATCCCAGTCTACGCAACCTCTCCTTGTAAATGAGGCCCTCAAACCCGGGCAACACCCCGGTGATTCTCTTCTGCTCTCTTTGTACTTTAATAATAGCATCTTTCCTGTAACAGGGGAAACAAAACAGCACACAATACTCCAAGTGCGGCCTCACCAACTTCTTTTATGACTGCAACATAACTTACCAACTCGTGTACTCATTTCCCTGGCTGATGAACGACAGGCTGCCAAACGCCTTTTTCACCACCCTGTCCACCTGTGACGCCGCTTTCAGCGAACTGCGTCCTTGCACTCCTGGGTCCCTGTGTTCCCTGACACGTCCCAGGGCCCAGTACACTGATATGGAGAAGATGCCGGGGAGGATGGACGATCACACGGTGGATCAGACACCTGGACCAGGTGAACTACGCCCAAGAGTACTGAAAGAGGTCGCTGAAAGAATTGTGGAGGAATTGGTAGTGATCAGTCAAGAATCACTGCAGTCAGCGTGGGTCGCAGAGGAATTGAAAAATCGCAAACGTTACACCGGTGACACAAGGGAAGGTATCATAAAACAAAAAATTATTGGCCTTTCAGCCTGACCTTGGTGGTTGGACAGACTATATTGTCCATTCTTAAGAATGAAATTTCGAATACATGATAAAATAGGACAAATTCTGCAGGGGAGATCTTGCCCGACAAATCTGTTTGAATTCCTTGAGCAGGTAAGAATCAGGTGAGACAAAGAGCAGTCGGAGGATTCTATTTACTCGGATTTTCAGAAGGTGTTTGTGAAGGTGCCACACAAAAGGCTGCGAAACAGGATAAGAACCCATGATGTTACAGGCAAGGTCCCAGCATGGAGTGGCAGAAGTCAGAGTGTGGGGATAAAGAGGAATTTTTCAGGATGGCTGCCGGTCAATGTGGAGATCCGCAGTGGTCAGTGTATGGACTGCAGCTTCTCACTTTGTACGTAAACGATCAGGATGAAGGAACTGATAACATTGCGGCCAAGTGTGGAAACGATGCCAATATAAGTGGAGGGAGAGGCAGTTTAGCGAGTCAGGGCGTCTGCAGAAAGACTTGGACAGGTTCGGAGAGAGGGAACAGAAGTGACAGATGGAATACAGCCTATGTAAGTGCGGGGTGATGCACTTTGGAAGGAAGAATATGTTGGCTATTTTGTGAATGGGGAGATAACTCAGAAATCAGACATTCATTGTGAGTTGTGAGTCCTGGTTCAGGATTCCCTCAGGATTAACTTGCAGGTTGAATATTTAGCAAAGAAGGCAAATGCAATGTTGGCATTTATTTCGAGAGGACCAGAAAACTAAAGAAACGATGCACCTCTGAGGCTTTAGAAAGCGCTGGTCACACGGCATTTTGGACATGGTGACCAGTTCTCGGCTCCGTATCTAAGCAAGGATACGCTGGACACGGAGGGCGTCCAGCGGAGGTCCACAAGAATGATCATAGTTCGGAAAGGCTTAACGTGTCAGGAGCGTTTGATGTCCCTGGGCCTGTGCTGGAGGTAGTTCGGAAGGACGAGGAGGGATCTCATTGATCTCATTGAAACCTACCGGATACTGAAAGGAGAGTCTTGGATCCGAGGGCACAGCATCAGACTAAAAGGACGTCCCTTTGGAACTGAAATGAGGAGGAATTTCTTCAGGCAGATGGTGGAGAAGCTGTGGAATTTGTTTCCACAGTGGGCTGTGGAGGTCAAGTCATTGGGTGTATTAAGGTGCAGGTTGATTGGTTCTTGATCGGTCATGGAGATAAGAGTCTGGGAGAAAGCGGGAGATTTAGGTTGAGAAATGATCAACCATGAGTGAATGGTGGACCGGACCAGATGGCGGAAAGGCCTGATTCTGCTAGCATATCCTGTGCTTTTATGATCTTATCCCATTCTATTTAACCCTCAGGATCAACCTTCGGGTCGTTGAAAAGCCTCACGCAATTGCAAGGAGAAAACATCTCCCGCGCTGCATTCATTAAACGGCATTGTTCCGTCCTGGAAACACTCAATGGAATTCGTGATACAGCATTCCTTTCTCACAAAGCCATGCTAGCTATCTTCAACCACGTCCTGCCGCTCCAAATGTAAATGTATCCTGACCCCTAAAATTCCCTTCACTATTCTCCCTGCTGCTGACATGTCCCTTCTACGGCGACACAGCCGCAGTTTAGAATGGGGGATATTGTCATGGAGCGACAGAGTTTCTGCAGATTATGACTACACCTTGGGGAGACATTCCCTATAGAGATAAACACGTTACAAAGTTCACTCCAACTCACTGGACAAAGGTTCACTTGAGTGTAGAAATCGGAATCTCTGTACACGGGGATGCTGGTTGGACAGAGAATGTGAAAGAACGGGCCGAGTTGGATGTAATCAGACAGAACTCCCGGCGGAGCTCCTGAGGCACCGCTCCCGTGATCCAGGCCCATCCGGACCTCCGATGCAGTGTTGTGAAGTCTGCCCCTTCTCGCTGTGACTGCGGGTGTTCCCGCTGGGTGCTCCGTTTGCTCTCCATCCCCAGTATCATCCTGTTGGTGGGTTCATTGACCGATGTACATTACCACTGATATGTCAGTTTTTGTAGTAAGGGGAGCGACGGAGAACGGAGCGCCGACGGGAATGTGTAGTAAATAAAATAAAAGGATAAGTTTAGTTTAAAAATGCTGGTTGCAGGTGGGCGGCGCCCACGAGTGCCGAGGGTCTCTGTGTGGAACTCAGATATTTTGTTTATTTATAAATTGAATAATTAAGGTGAGCGGATATTTCGCTGCGGCGATGAACTGCTCTCTGAACCTGGACTGAGTCAACCCATAAATAAACGTCTTGGTGCAGCAACTTAAAGTCACCAACATGTGACCGGACTGTTACCAAATGTATTGGGAATGGTTGTAATTACTGGGATCCACTCCGGCAATGGTGCAGTAAAGAAAATCGACAAACATAACCGACCACAGAAGGATGAAGCTGCCGGATATGCTAAAGGGTAAAATCACAGACCTCCTCCTGCTCTCCATCTCCTGGTCACTGCGGGTCTCCCCCTTGTTCTGACCTCTCAGCCCTTTCCGGACACGGCTGGCTACTAAAATGTGTTTGACTGTCAAAGCGTTGAGCAGCAGGATTAACATGAACGGCAGCAAAGGTGTGAGAACAGTGTCCAGCCATTCATATCCCACCCATCCGGGAAACAGAATAGTAACTCGTTTTTATAATACTACCCCACGGTATATTGTCGATCACCCTCAGGGGTTCATAAATGAAGTGGTAGGGAACATTTTTGAAGCAGAACAGAACGTCGGTTAATGTCATAAACACAGCCGCAGTTTTTCTGGTGCAATATTTTGTTTTCAGCTTCTGGCAACAGATGGCGACAAACCGATCAAAGGTGAAAGTGACGGTGAACCAGACAGAACAGTCGGTGGATACCAATCCCAGGCCATAGATCTCACTGCACACGGGAGTGATGTCCAGGAACGTCCCAGGAAAAGAATAATAACTCACCCGCCTCAGTATGACGTCAGTGACGATGTTCAGAAGATCCGCCGTTGCCATGGCCACGAGGTAGCGAGTGGTGCAGGTGGAGAGGCCGCACTTTCCCCGGGACAGGATCACAATCGCCACGGAATTCACTGGGAGAACAGAATAAAGAATGCCGGAAATTACTGACTGACCGCTCTGTCGGTCTCAGCGCAGTGTGTTCGCGGGGTGGAATGATAACTTTCGCACTTTGGTTTGCCAACAGCACATCCCTTGAGGTACAAAATGTGTAAAACACAAATCGGAGACGTCGGAAAGGCTTGTACTGAAGAAGAAAGGGCACGGTACCAGGTGAGCAGTTGGATCTGGGACCAAGGTCTTTTCAACAGATCGTAGCGGAACTTTGGAGGAATCATTGTAAAGTTCTCGTCATCCGCTCTCCAACGATTCGTGGAACCAAAATACTCCGCACCCTGATCAACGATAGTGATTTTCGCGTTCCCTACCAGAAGGTTCAAACGCAGTCCCCATCCTCCGGAGACCCCTACCACCGCTCCCGTTCCATTGACTCGTTCTCCAGTAACGTGGTCTCCGTCGACTCCTCGAATCGCTGGTTCCCGCGTTTCACCCATCCACCGGGGTCCCAGTTCCTGCGTTTCTTTCAAACTCCGCAAATTCCATTGGCAGCGTGTCATGGAGCCACGGAGTCACAGAGCAACACAACTCGGATACAGCCCCTCGGACCAAAGTGCCCATGCCGGACACAGAGTCTACTCACCCAATTCCAAATTATCCATTCGGCCCTTATCCCTGCCTGCTCTGCCCCTCCACGAAGCTCTCTATTGCTTCTTAAATGATATCCTTGTGAATTCAGCTTCAAATCATCTCCATGAATAACACATAAAAAGGGTCCCAACACCGAACACCGCGGCACCCCACCAACCACCCGCCACCATTCCAAGAATCAGCCTTCAACCACCACACTCTGTTTCCTTACTCTGAGCCAATGTTGAACCACCAAACCAGATCTCCCTGGATTCCATGGTACCTTTCCTTCCAGATCAGCCAACCATGCGGAACCTTGTGGACGGCCTTGCAAAAGTCGAAATAGCAACGTCCACTGAGCTACTATCATCCAAAATTTTAGTTACCTGTTCAAATAACTCTACATATTTCGACACACACGACTTCCCACGCACAAAGCCATGCTGACTCCTGATCAGACTCTTTAATTACAAATCTTAGTAGAGCCTGTCCCTCAGAACTCCTTCCCCATAACTGATATCAGGCTGACCAGCCTGTAGTTCCCTGGCTTGTCGTTGCTCTGCTTACAACTTCCCTGTTGCTGAACTGGACTGTTATCCGTTGTATCTTTGGATTTAGGATGTCAACAAGAAAAGAGAAACAAATTTATGCCACCGTGTTTCATCTTCTTGAAAAAAATTATTAAATTTTTTTGTGCGGTTGACAGAAAGACTTCGGGTGGTCGAGACAATCTGTTCGACATCACCAATGCCCGAACCTTGCCGGAGTAGCGGATCTTTACTGGTACAACGTTCATCTATTTCATTCGACACAAGACCCAGAAATCAAAGGAAGGGAAACGATACCCAACGGTATGAACAGCACTCAATATTAATACAAAACTACTTGTTTCAATCGTTGTTACGTTTTGAGCAATACGTGTACTGTCCTCCTTGAAAACAGTGTATTTTCAGTGAAACAGTTGGGTTTTGCAGCCCGGATACCGGCTGACAGTCAGCACAATCCCACTGTGACAGAAGTCTTGAGTCAACATCTACTAACGAATGGGTAGCGAGTGCGTAACGCAGAGGATGGGCGGTCATATGGCAGTATCTGTCCTTGAGCGGTGATCCTTGGACATGGCATCACCTGTGTTGAAGGGTCCCGGATCAGATACGTTCCCCCTTTCGCTTTCCACACATGCTGCTGATCCTCTGAGTGTTTCAGGTGCTTCCCACTGGAGAGATTAAAGAGTTTAAATTCTAGTCGACAGTCTGTGCAAATTATTCAAGCATCTGCCTCTTTTCCTGGTTATTCTATATTACTGCAGTATTATTCTGAATGGTTTTTTACTTGTTTTTCCAGAGCGGAACATCGCCAGTCCTTTACAACGTCTGACGACAGACAGCAAAGTTGGCTCTAAACTACCTCTTCACTCCACGGGTAATAGGGAGTGGAATCAAACCCTGCTGCGTGACACTCACACAGTCCCTCATTCGAATGTTCAGATTTGCCGGTATTTCGGTATCCGCCTCAAACGTGAAATTTTCCATGCCTCCCTCAATCTCACTTGGTCTCCTTTCCTTCACTCATTTCAAACTTGCTGCGTAAATTCCTAAAATACCCTAGTACCGCACTAAAATCTGAACTGAAAGCATGTTATGGTATTGATAAAGAACAACATTCAATCCACAATTGATCATCCCTCTGCCTCCACAAATGCTGCTCGGTCCTCTGAGTTCTTTCCGCAGATTATTTGATTCAGATTTACAGACCAGATTCTGGCAAAGGAGAGCGGGATTGATGGGTATTTCAATGTCACGATGGAGTTTATTCTCAGAATCACAATGACATATCTGCACAGGTGCAGTGAAAAACTTACTTGCGTCCCGGCAACAGAGCATAAGAGACACAACATTCACAAGAAAAGAAACATAAATTAGACACTTTGTTTTCAAAAGAATACAATTCGAACAAAAATAATCAAATTCCATCTTCGTGGCAAGTGATCAACATGGTCACAGTGTCAGAGGCACATCGCAGCACAGGAGCAGCACACACAAGAAAATACAAATTAAACTGAAACTATACACACATTTAACAAGAAATAAACAAAGTAAAAAATTCGTTTAAGAGTTGAATCGATATTCCTTCCAGGTCACAATTCACAATCCGATTCTGCCAATTACATTTCGCCCCCTAACACCCTCCCCCCAGCCCCTGGTGTGCTGGGAGTGGGAGAGACGGCGTTGGTTCAGGCGGGGGAGCGGCGCGGATTTCTCAGCAACTGTCCGCGCTGAGTGCATTTGACAATGAGAGTGAGGGGAGATGTCACCACCTCCTTCAGCTGCTCCCTGAACTTAGTCTGGGTCACCGCGTAAAGAGCCGTGTTTGTGCAGCAGCTCAGCAGCTGCAGCATGTTGCCCAGCTCCCTTACGACATATGGTGAAAACAAAGCCACATCAATGTACCACAAACGGACCCACACAGAGTGCACCGTAAACAGCGCCCACAACAGAATGAAATTCCCTGACACAACCAACAGTAAATTGAGGGATTTCCTGCGGCCCTCCATCTCCGAGTCTCTGGAACTCTCCCCACTTCTGTGACCCCGGAGTCTCCTGCGGGCTCTGCTCGTCACTAAAACGTGTCTGATGGTCAAAGCATTGAGCAGGAGAATGAGGACAAATGGAATCACAGGCGTGAGGATGTAATGGAGCAGCTCGACTGCGCTCCAAACCACTGAGGAAAGAACACCGTCGCTTTCCCAGCAAAACCAAGGGAAATTAAGAAACGTGTAGTATCCTAAGAGCATGAAATACCAGAAAATGTTCTTTAAACAGCTCAGCACAGTCACGGTTCCGAGAATCACAGCCGCCGTTCTCTCGATGCAATATTTATTTTTCAGCTTCTGGCAACGAATGGCCACAAACCGATCAAAGGTGAAAGCGACGGTGAACCAGACGGAACAGTCGGTGGCTGCGTAAAGCAGGACGGCGTGGATATTACACACGGGAACTGACCACAGGAAACGAAACGCTTCCTTATAAACAATCGGAATCTGCCTCAGTATCAGGTCGAAGACAACGACCAGTAGATCCGCCGTTGCCATGGATACCAGGTAGAGAGTGACGGCTTTGGAGAGACCGCACTTTCCGCGGGAAAGGACCAAAATCGTCAGCACGTTCACTGTAATTAACACAAACATGAACACTGACTTTGAGCAACGTTAGCAGGTTCACAGGATGAGAAATTAAATGTAGAAACCTGTTCTTGGATTCAGAGTTGCAGATTGTTGTATTAAACAGCGGAGTTATCAACTGGAGACGGATAACATGGATAAGTGAAATCAACGAGTAACTGGAAAATAAAGGCATCACCTAGACCAAGAAACAGATAAGAAGCAGTGATTCCGTGCTCTGGTAAAGATGCCTGACGAGTGAACAATACATTCAGTGATCCATTTCATAAATATCAAAGTCCTCACAGATGAGCTTCGGCCCAGGGAGAGGTGAAGATTAAACAGGTGGATGTGCCCTATCAGCCCAGGTTCCTGATCACTGCTCAGTGCTCTGAGGGAATCACTGATCATTAAGTGGTGAACCGGGGACAGTGTCCGTTGGAGACTAGGTCATTCTTCCTGCTCTTTATGCAGCGACTTTGTTGTGTGGGTGAAACAGCCCACGGTTCTCCTATTTATTACCATGTGAGCCAGCGTCCATGTATCGGAGCCGCCACCTGCTCGAGCCACACATCGTACCCGGCAGGGGGATGGAGGCGGTGGGAGACTGCCTGTGTTCAGTTGGAATTGGACCATGATTAATAGAATAATGTCGGTTTACTGATTGCCGCAGATCGTTCCGACAGTTCGGATCACCAGACCCGGCAGCAGTGAGGAGAGGCTAAATGACAGGAACGGCAGTGCAGACAGCAGTGGTTTATTGAACACATGAATGTAGTTGGGGACGTGTCAACAGCATAAGATAACACCGAGAAACCCGAAGGACAAATTACACGCAGATAAACGCCATTGCAAACGTTGATCCACGCACACGGACCAGGTCTGTGCATTACATCTCCCTCAAACAGAGGTCAGTTCTTAAGGACGTCCCGCTGCATTAACCGGAATACGTTATGACCTATCCACTCATCATACCTCTTCACCGAAGCCCGTGACCACTGTTTCGCATCTGTTTGTTGGTCGAATGGTTGAAAGCGACGTACCTGGAACAGAAACAACACCAAGGATTGGATAGTAGACCGGCTGAATAATCAGGAATAGATAATAGATCCGAAGTTCTACTGTCAGCCAAGGACCATCCGAAAAAATATCGTCAGCAAGGTCGAAGACACCCTTCCTCATCGCTGTTCCATCCCAGTCTCCTGCTTCCCGATCCCGACTCATTCCTGTAACACCTCACTCCACTGTTCCCAGATTCCAGTCGGTAACTAGGACTTATCAACAGATTCCAACGGTTCATGTAACATCCCACGTTATTGATCGCAGCTCCCCAATTATCTTCTTCCTCTGTGGAACTGCTGCTCTGTCTGTGACGGAGGGGCTGCTCCCACTGAAACTGAGACTTCATCGAAAGGAACAGTATTTTAAAGCAATGGGGAAACCCCTGGTGACACAACCTGCGTCCGTGCAGACTGACATTAAATACGCTCACTGAACAAACATCTACTGTTAAATCCTTTGTATCCGGACGGCTGGAGCAACACGTAACCTGACCGAGTCAATAGGGTGATGATGTTTAGGATTTATACCCATGCACCTCGGACATTTTTCTGACCACTCCCATCGGGGAGAACATACAACAGCCTGAAAGCACGTACGACTAGGCTCAAGGCCAGCTTATATTCGGCTGTTATAAGAGCATTAAACGATTCCAGAATACGAGAAGATAGATTGCCAAACTCACAATCTACCTTGTTATGACCCTTCACCTTACCGTCTGCCTGCACTGCACTTACACGAGAACTACAACACTTTATTCTGCACTCTTTTACATTTACTACCAGAAGGCACGGATGTAATGGGTTGTTCTGTTTGAACAATATACAGTTTTTCACTGTACCTCGGGACATGTGAAAATAATAAACCAATTCACCAGCATCCAGTGGGACGGAACAATATGGTCAGGGAGCTGTCTGCAGGTGTGACGGAATGCGGACGTGTGATCCAGAAATCTACGGACTTTGAACAGTTCCCTCAGTTAAAGATCCGGATGAATCCACTGCGGACGAGGGGATGGAGACAGAAACTCGGGAACTTAGTGATTTAATCTGACGTCACTGCGAGGGCGATGGCTGGATTGGATGTTTCCGACTCTGGTGACAGACACTAAGAATAATGTGAGTTAATGCTTTCTTTATAAGATAGATTTCCGACCAAGTCTGTCAAATCCGGCCCATCAGGTCCCGTTTAAAAACCCTTCGACAACATTAAACCAATGATATATTTCTAAATAAACCCACCCTGGGAACAAATGTTTTCGTCAACAATCCTGTTTCTACCTCTGATAATCTGATACATTTCTCTCAGGTCACCTCGCTGTGAAAAGAAAAGGCCCAGCGTAGAACATCTCGCCATAACCTTAAATCCAAACAACATCCCAGCGATTCTCCTCTGCTCTTTGCATTGGAATCGAATCTCTCCTGTACTTTAGTGACCAGAATTACCCACACTGCTCTGAAGGGCGGCCCAACCTGTGTTGGCATAAAATGACCATAACGTTCCCGCTGTGATATTCCATGTTCCGACCTATGAAGTCTTGACAGTTGTGTGGCTTCATCACCACCCTATCGACCTGTTTGGCCACTTGCAGGGAACTTTGGACTGTGACCCCTGTCTCTGTTCGTCAGTATTCATTCTGTGTCCTCACATACACCGTACCTGCTGGGAATGAAATTCCATTTGGCAATGCCCGTCCAAGTTACCAACTGATCTATGTCCTGTCATAGCAGTAGAGTACCTTCTGACTGTCCACAACACCGCCGTGTGTGGATGATCGTTGGATTTTGGATACTAAAGGGAGGTGAGTGTCAGAGTGACAGGGCTAAATGCTCTGTAAATAACGGTATTCTTGAATCCAGACAGATCCGTTTTCTGATTTGGAGTTGCAACACAAATCAGATAATAGTATCATTTTAGGGAACTGAAATGGTTACCGAGGAGAGTCGGGCTGTCACTCAGGAGTGCGGTGAACGTTAATCATTCACGGATTCCGTTGTCTTATTTATTCGCACCAGAGATTTATTAAACTTGTATCCCCAGTGAGGGTCAGAATAGATGATTTGGCAGATGAACGCCTGACTGGGAAAATTTGTGCGGGGACAGGGTTTCAGATTTGTTGATCATTGGGATCTCTTCTGGGGAAGGTCCGAACTGCAAAAAATGGACGGGTTACACCTGAACTGGAGGGGGAACCAATATCCTACTGGACAGGTTTGCTGGAACTGTTGGGGAAGGTTTAGCTTAGTTTGGCAGGGGAATGGGAACCAGAATAATAGGTCGGAAGTTGGTTCATTACCTGTACAAGATGCAGAGTGTAGAAATACTGAGGAAGGATAGGTAGTTGAAAGGGAACATTGTGGTCATTTGGATGGGCGAAGGTGCGTCTAATTTAATTCGAGAAGTGTCAGGAACAAGGCTGATGAAGATAGAGCGTGGGTAAGTACGTGGAACTATGACGTGATGGTTATTACACAGACTCGGCTGTAGCAAGGGCAGGAATGGCTGCCGAACATTCCGGGTTTAGATTTTCAAAAGTGACGGGGCGGAGGTAAAAGCGATGGGGGAGCGGCTTTGCTGATCAGGGACAGTGTCACAGCTGTAGAAAGCGAGGATGCCCTGGAGGAATCGCCCACAGATTCAGTGTGGGTGGAACTCAGAAACAGGAAGAGAGCAAGAACAATATTGGGAGTATTCTACAGCCTCCCCAATAGTACCAGAGATGTTGAGGAGCAGATCGGGTGGCAGATTTAGGAGAGGTGGAAAAAATAACAGGGTTGTCGTCATGGGTGATTTCAACTTCCCTAATATTGATTGGCATCTCCTTTATGTAAAAGAGATGGATGGGACGGATTTTGTTAGGTGTGTCCAGGAAGGATTTCCAGGAAGGATTTCTGACACAGTGTGTGGACTGGCCGACTAGACGAGAGGCCATACTGGACCTGGTGCTGGGCAATGAACCTGATCAGGTTTCAGATCTCTGTGGGAGAACATTTTGGAGATAGTAACCATAAGTCCTTGACCTTTACCATAGCCTTGGAGAGGGATAGGAGCAGACGATATAGGAAAGTATTTAATTGGGGGAGGGGGAATTATGACGCTATTTGGCAGGAACTTGGGCAGAAGACACAGGAGTCTGAGAGCACGTACCACCAGGCTCAAGGACAACTTCTATCTTGTTGTACGAGACTCTCAAATTGTTCAATCAAACTTCGAATGGATTCTTGACCTCAATCGACCTCGTTATGACCTTGTACTTCCTTGTGTGCCAGCTCGCACTTTCCCTGCAATTCGTTAGTCGGCAGTCTGTGATTGTGCTTTTCCCTGGTATTACCTCAAGGCACTGCGTCATGAATTGACCTGTACGCAGGACAAGTTTTTCACTGTACCTCTGTGACAATAAGCCAATTACCTCTCCAACTGCAACTTCCTCCAACCATACACTTGCAGTTCCTTCAGTTCTCACCTCTTGACCGTCCTACCGTCACTGAAGTATCGGAAGACGCAAAATCTTGATATCAGCAAGTCCCTCTCCAAACCTCTCACCTTCAGGAAGTTCCTTACAACCCGACTGTTGATCAAGCTTTTGTTAACTCGGCCCTGTGAATCATTGTTCCCTATTCTTCCCTGCGAACTTGTGTTGTCTTTTCTTTTGCAAACTACAAACTACAGGCAGATATGTTCACCCAATGATCTACACCTTGGCCAGAGTCATCTGCAGGTCTCAGTGCCAATGCACGATGTAGAAACAGGGTGTTGACCATGCAACCCGAACACTTGATTATTGAGAAAGACTGAAGTCATCCGGTCACGCCTACCCCGATATTTTGCAGTCTCTCTGCATCTATTGGAAGCAGTTTCCTGACACATTGGTTTCCTGCCAGCCATGACAAAAATCAGAAAACTCAGTGAAGCACTGTTGAGAACCAAAAAGAACAGAGAAGCCTGCACAAACTTCCAAAAGAAATTCTCCGCCCAAAGTTCCATTGGATCCATTACCTGCTATATCATTTGATGAGCTCCCGCCTCCCTGACATCGCTGTGCTTTTTCTGGGCAATTGTGTTTTAATGATGTTAATTGCGGTGTAAATATAGGAACTACAGCGAGTTGTGGTCGCAGCTCAGCACATCATGGAAACCATCCATGAAATCCATCTGCACTTCTCGCTGCCTCGGTAAAGCAGCCATCAAAATCAAAGACGCCACCCCTGACATGTTCTACCCCGTCCCATCGGGCACACGATACACAACCTGAAAGCAACTACCACCTGTCTCAATACAGCTGTTATCCTGCTGTAATAAAAACGGGCCCTTGTACAACGAGAAACTTTTAACCTCAGTCCACCTCATTATGTTGCACCTGTCTACCTGCGCTGCACTTTTCCCTGTAACACTTCGTCTTGCACTTACTTTGACGTACTACCTCAATGCAGTGTTGTAATGAACTAGTGTGGACGGAATGCAAGAGAAGTTTTTCATTTTACCTCGGCATGAGAGACAATACTGAACCAATTTACCAGGGACAGTATCCTCAGCGCAGCATCTTACCATTAAAAACGAGAACTATGAAGTAAGAATGGAACTACTACAATTAAGACAGAACACTGCAACAAATCCCGGGAACACCGCAAACTTGCTGATCAGACCACCGACATTTCCATCCACCGCACCCAGACTATCTCCTCACCCCACTTGTTGCTGTTGACAGTTTGAATGACACTCTCACAGGAGTGACTGTAGCAGCTCCAGCTGTGGGGGCTCGGTACACCGGGAGTACAGTGGCCTGGAGGTGAAGAAAAATGCACTCACCCACCAAATACCTTGAGGGTCAATGAAACACAGAAGTATTCGCCTATTAAGGAGCCTCCAATGCACAGAGTCGCAAGAGGCTGCAGAGGGTTAGAGACTCAGCCAGTTCCACGGGCACAACCCATCCCACCATCGAGGATATCAAGCAGCGCTGCCTCAAGGCAGGATCCATCACAGAGGACCCTCACCATCCGGGACATGCCCTCTTCTCGTCACTACAGTCGGGGCGGTACCGGAACCTTAGGACTCACACCCAACGACTCAGGGACAGCTTCTTCACTTTCATCAGATTTCTGAACAGTCCATGAACACCACATGAATCTTCATTACCCACTACTTATGTAATTTACATTACGTCTTAGCACTGTACTGCTGGAACAAAACAACACATTTCACGTCAGATATCAGTGATACTATGCCCGGTTGTGAACCAAAAAGGAGGGGTGGACTGGATTGGGGCAGGAAGGGAAGCCCAGGATGGTGGCTGTTTTACAGCTCTTTGGCATGGAGCGGTTGGGCCGAAGGACCTGCTTTCGTGCTGAGCAACTGACTGAGGGAGGGATGGAGAGGGGAAGAATCTTCACTCAGGTCAGCTGGGCTTCTCCAATTGCATCTTCATTTCACTTTCCTCATATCGACTTGGACTGTCATTGTGGCAAATGCTTAGATGGGGTGGAGTTTACGAGGTGTTATCCGGAGAGTTTCCTCTGCCAGTCATATAGGACCCAAGAAAGACGGTAAATCTCGACCTTGTATTGGAAAGATGGGGCAGGACAAGGGACCAAATTGTCAGCGGGGGAGAACTTCCGGACTAGTGACCATATTTCTATTTGTTTTAAATTAGATGTGGAAAGGGACAGATGTGGTCCACAAATTAAAAATCTGAATGTAACACGGCAAACGTTGATGGTGTCGGACAGGAATTTTCAAACGTTGATCGCAATAGCGTGCTTGCAGGCAAAGGGCATCTGGTAAGTGGAAGCATTTTGAAAACTGATGTTCAAAATCTGCACCTTTCTGTTGCAATGACGGGCAAGGCTGGCAGGAGCAGGGATCCCTGGATGATGAGAAAGATGAGGCTTTAGTCAGCGAAGAGGCGTGGGTCCGGTACAGGCAGCTGCGATCAAGTGGATCCTGGAGTATAGGAGAAGCAGGCGTGCACTGGAGTAGATCAGGAGGGAAAAGTGTGAACAAAATAACTTTGGCAATGGAGAATTCCAAGAACGTTGAAGTGCGTCAAGGTTGAAGAGTAACCTGGGCGAGAGCAGGGACCCTGAAACACCTAAGTGGACATCTGTGTGGAACCTCGGGAGTTGGGCATGGTCTGTAATACGTATGTCTCCTGTTTTACTGTGGAGAAAGACAAGACTTCGGTGAGGTAGTCGAGGGAATTAGCGCACTTTACAGTGGAGGTGCTGAATGTCTTAAACACAAGGTAGACGAATCTCCAGGGCCTGATCAGGTATCTCCAAGAACACTGTGGGAGGCCAGAGAAGAAAGTGCAGTAGTCCTGGCTGAGATATTTGTATCATTAGCTACAGGTGAAGTACTAGCAGACTGGACAGGAGTCCACGTTGTGCCTTCAGTTAAGAAGGCTGCAACAAAAACCTGACAAATATAGGCCAGTCTTATACTTGCAGTAGGCAAGATATTGAAGGGGATTCTGAGGGATTATACAGACACGCAGCTGAAGCGGGGGTGTCCTTAGGAATAGTCAGCACAGTTCTCTATATGGGGCGAATCGTGTATCAGAAATGTGATTGTTTTATTTTGGTAACCAGGAATATCAACGAGGGCAGTGAAGGAGACATGGTCTTTATGGAGAGTCAGGCCTCTGGTAAGGTTCCACATGGCAGGTTGCTCTGGAAGGTTAGATCAGATGTGATCCAGGGGAAGCTAATAAACTGCATGCACAATTGGCTTGATGGTAAGAAGCAGGGGCTGATGATGTAAAGATTTATTTCGCATACTGGAGACCCGTGATTAAGGGGGTTACCAGTGATCGTTCCCATTGTGATTAATCATCAATGTCAATGATTTGGATGAGAACAAACAAGGCATCGCCAGCAAATTTGCAGTTGATACCCGGAGTGTTGTTCTGTGAGTAATTTCACGCAGAGGGTGGTGTGGACATGGATGAACTGCCGGAGAAGGTGGTGATGCAGGTAAAGCGTTATGGACATTTGGGTAAGTACATGGACAGGGAGCATTTCGAGGTATATTGGCCAAATGGGACCAGCTTGTTCAGCAGATGAGGTGGATTGAAGGGCTCACGTCCATGGGTACTAATTTGTGGCCTTAAGTCCAAAGCTTATTTGACCTTTCTTCACCAGACAGCCATAGCTGACTTGGGACAGTTATTTGGGCTGGGGAGGGAGGTCACCATTATTGAAGGATAGACCTTGCGTCTATAGGTTTAAAACCCCTCTCGAGTGACCCTCTAACCTCCAGTCGTTCTCCACCTGTTCATCAACCTTCCGGTACACAGGCGTGCTCATCAAAATTAAACTACTCCGACCACCAAGGTAAAGGCGAAAACAGCAGCTTCTCCCCACTTTTCAATCCCCACCCTTTTTGGGGCAGCCCCCGCTCACTGACTGGAGTCATCTTCTCCCAATGCACCGATCAGCACAGACCAAGCCAGGTGTCCAGACCAGGAGACAAAGCGGGATGAGTCATCGCAGTTATTCCGTTGGGGGGGCGGGGTGGGAGTGTGTTGCGGGGGGAGAAAATATCCAGGCAGATACCAGCAGGGGCAAAACTAACCACAATTGGAATGTAGACGAAGATAAGGGAGTCACTCAGTTATTTGTTTACTGCCTATTAACAGGCAAATTACTTTTGTTAACACCGGAAAGAAACTGGACTCAAAGTGACATCCATCCCAAGTCTCTGCAGGATATTTTCTGTCTATTTAAATTTATTGGCACACCAGTTTCATGAATAAAAAGACACCAAGATCAAACTCAAAGTATCACCCACTCACAATGTCAAGCTGCTTTCTCTGGAAATTTACTTACGTATATCTTGCCCGGACGCTGCGAAACATAACAAGAAATAGCCTAAAGACCGAATTGTTTAGCCACAATCCGGTGGTAATTCTCTCAGTGAAAGCAGTTTCACAATTGGTAACAAAGATATAAACTCCACAGTTCAATTGAACACTCGTCTACTTTCCACTTCCGGGGAGCCAAACCTGTCATCTAAAGTCAGAGTCATCAATAGCTATCAACACCAGAAATTACCACAGATATTATTCACAACCCAAGAAACAAACACCAAAGAAGAGAAAACAAGCAGTGTTCTTACAGACCTCCTGTCCTGGAGACAAGCCAACAAAAACAAAATACAGATAAGCACTCGTAAATACTTCCAACGGTCATAGGGCGGGACAACTAAATTCAGCCTCTGCAACATCTCCCCCTTATATACCAAATGAGCCAAATAGTTCCCACAACGTACCGACAGCAACCAACCCAACTGGTTTCACATATTAACTCTTGCCATGACGGAGGCGTGTACAATGATTCTTGGTCATGTTCCAGAAGTTTTAAAAAGCTGTGTGGACAGGTGGAACGTACAATCTCCAGCTGGATACAACAACTGACTGGGGACAATAGTTATCCCTCTGTTGACTCATTACCGTTTGCATAATCTGTGTGCTCGTATTACCTTCTGTCACGTCCAACGTGGAGTTTGTTGCCGTGGGCAGTCAGACACGGGGTGTAAATGTCGTAAAAAATCAGCTCTGTGCAGCAGCAGCACCGAACGTTGCAAGCTTGACAAAGATAAGTTAAGATAACTGAAATTAACATCAATGACACATCGCTCACATGAGAAGGTAAACACAAATAACACAACTGCATTGGTTCAAGTGGAGGGAAGTCTGGTCCGAGGTACTGTTAGGGGTTTTGAGGTCGGTTCAAGAACCTGATGGCAGTGGGGAAGAAGCTGTTGTTGAACTTTGAGATGTGGGTCTTCAGGTTCCTTTACCTCCTGCCGATGGCAGCATCGAGAAGAGGGCATATCTCGGTCGGTGGCCGTCCCTGATTATGCGTGTCTCCGTCCTGAAACGGCCACCACTTATAGATGTTATCGATCGTGGGGAAAGCTGCACCCATGATGGAACTGGCTGAGTCCCACCGCTCTCTGCAACCCCTTGTGCTCCTGTCCATTGGAGTTCCCATAACAGGCCATGATGCCACCAATCAGAATGCTTTCCACAGAACATCTGTAGAGGATTGTTAGAGTATTTGAGGACATGCCCAACCTCCTTGCACTTGTATGAAAGCAGAGATACGGCAGCGCCTTCTTCATCGTTGCATTTCTGTGCTGGGCACATAATAGGTTCTCCGAGATGTTGAGACGTAGCAATAAGTGAGGTAGAGTGTACAATATCGGACTGGGAACAATAAATAACTGAGAGAGAACGTTTTGCAAGTCCACAGATGAAGAGCTAGTGGGGTGGACCGAGAAAGTTTCTTCCGAGAACCAGGGGACCAGCATGCACCCGATGGGCCAAATGAGCTTCTGCTGTGCTGTAACCGTTCAGTGAATCCATGAATATTTCCCAACACCTCCAATAGAAAGCCAGGACTTAACGTACACTCCCGTTGCAGCTGATGGTTCACAGGGTGTCGTTTTCAATCCATTTGGAAGCAAGAAAACAAATGCTGAATATTTTCCAAATGTGGAGATACTGGGAAAGGCCGAGGCAAGTCTTAGAGCCAACACGCCGCACAGTGGTCGTAGATCCAATCACAGCGAAGGCGTGCCAGCGGCTCAACTTTCTTCGGACGTTACGGATACTCGTTGTGTCACCGAACACTGTGACACACTTCAACGTTTAAGTCAATCTTATTGTGATATGCACAGGAGCACATATGCACAGGTGCAATGAAAAACTTAGATGGGCAGGGAGCAGGTATCGTGTGCACATACACTTCAGGACCGTAAACTCCAACTTGGATTTGACACAATACGAGCACCCAGTTTGTTCAAACAGCAATGAGGAAGGAGAGGGAAAATTATTGTCCTTCAGACAATTATTGCCCCCACTCCCCATCGAGAGATTGTATATTCTACCTAACTTTTTAAAACTTCAGTGAGAAATGCAGAAATATTGGAGAAGCCTCTGGTGTGGGAAGGGTTTATGGGGGAAACGTCCGTTTGATTGCTGTAGACAAGTGACAGGAAGCAGTGGCTCATTTGGTATAAAAGGGGGAGAGGTGGTCTGGGTTGCAGCAGATGGGCATATTCAGTGCGGGCGGAGAGAGTGATCTTCTGTGCTTGCTTATGTTCTACTTCCCCAGAACAGACGGTATGTGTAAACACTACTTGTTTTCTTTTGTGATGTGTTGGTTTTCAAATTGTGATTTTTGAGCTTCGCACTTGTGATCATGAGGGTTACTGACGTCCGCAAATTCAGACTTGTACCAAGGATCCCAAATGCAGATATTAAGTCAGAGTTCAAAGTAATCGTCATAATTCTATCACCACACGCTATATCACGTGTATCTGCGGGTCGTTTCGGAAAAGACACTGCTCTGATTCGTCAGCGACGTTTTGATCTCAACAAATGCCTGCTGTACGATTCCTTTCTGTCCAAACTTCTTGCTGCCTCAGTGAAGCAGCCACCATAAACAAAGACCGCTCCCATGCCGGACATTCTCTCGTCTCGGCCCTCCCATCGGGCACAAGACACAAAAGCTGGAAAGTACATAGCACCAGCCTCAAGATCAGCATCTCTCCCGCTGTTATAAAACCATTGAACAGAACTCCTGTGCGATAAAGATGAACTTTGTGACCTCAACCAACCTTGTAAAGATCATTGCACCTTATTTTCTTTTTCAATCTTTTTATTCAATTTCAAATTGATGAACATAACATAATAATTTTACTTATGATACAAAGAGATCGGGGTAACAATAATAACAGCTGATATTTATACTCACATGGAGTAAAATATGTCATCGAGACCTCCCGCTCTCTTGCGAAGTGAACATGATGGGGGAAAAATTGGAAAGAAATTTAATTATATGAAGAAAGAACCGCCAAATCAAAATAAAAATTACAGTAATAGACAAAAGCAAAGCATAAACTTCAAAGAAAAAAAAACTGGACTGATATTTCTTTGATTAAAAAGAAGTTTTGAGGGAGCTAGACAGAAAATTGAGGAACAGGACCTCAAGGGTAGCAATTTCGGGATTGCTGCCAGTGCCACGTGATAGTGAAGGTAGGAATAGGAGGAGGTGGCTGAGAAGTTGGTGCAGGAGGGAGGGTTTTAGATTTCTGGATCATTGGGATCTCTTGTCGGGCAGGTGGGACCTGTACAGAGAGGACGAGTTACACCAGAACCAGAAGGGGGCCAATATCCTTGCGGAGAGATTTGCTAGGGTGGTACCGGAGGGTTTAAACTAGTTTGTGAGGGGGAAGGGAACCGGAGTAGTAGGTCAGAGGAAGAAGAGAATGGGGAAAAGTTAGATAAAACAGGTAGAGAGGCTTTGGGGAAGGAGAAGCAGAATACAGGCTGTAAAAGTAGTAAGGTAGATGGACTGAAGTGTGTTTACTTAAATGCAAGAAGCGTCAGGAATAAGGGGGATGAACTGAGGGCTTGGATAAATATGGAGGACTCTGATATCGTGGCTATTACTGAGACGTGGCTGACGTCAGGACAGGAGTGGATATTGAATATTCCTGGTTTTCGGTGTTTTAAGAGGGATAGGGAAGGGGGAGAAGAGGTGGAGGGGTGGCGATACTGGTCAGGGACACTGTTACGGCTGTGGAAAAGATGGATGTTGTAGAAGGATCATTTCTAGAGTCCGTATGGGTGGAGTTAAGGAACAAGAAAGGAGCAGTTACTCTACTGTGAGTATTCTATAGGCCCCCGGTAGCAGTAGGAGATATTAGAGGAGCAGATTGGCAGGCAGTGTTTGGAGAGAAGCAGAAATAACAGGGTTGTTATAATGGGAGACTTCAACTTCCCAAATATAGACTGGAACCTGCTTAGTGCCAAAGGTTTAGATGGGACAGAATTTGTTAAATGTGTCCAGGAGGGATTCCTGACGCAGTATGTTGACAGGCCGACTAAGGGAATGCCATGTTAGATCTAGTTTTAGGAAATGAACCGGGACAGGTGAAGGATCTATTGGTGGGTGAGCATTTGGGGGACAGTGACCATTGCTCCATACCCTTTAAAATTGTCATGGACAGGGACAGGTGCAGAGAGGACAAGAGGTTTTTCAATTGGGGAAGGCCTAACTACGAGGCTATAAGGAGAGAACTTGGGAGTGTAAATTGGGATGTCCTTTTTGAAGGAAAATGTATCATGGGGATGTGGTCGATATCCAAGGATCTTATGCAGGATGTTAGGGATAAATATGTCCCGGTTAGGCAGAGAAGGAATGGCAGGGTGAAGGAACCGTGGGTGACGAGAGAGGTGGAACGACTTGTTAGGGAGAAGAAGGTAACATACGTGAGGTATAAGCAGCAAGGTTCAGACAGGGCCCGTGAGGAATATAGGGTAGCGAGGAAGGAACTTAAGAAAGGGCTGAGGAGAGCTAGAAGGGGACATGAAAAGGCTTTGGCTAGTAGGGTTAAGGAAAATCCCAAGGCCTTTTTCAAGTACGTGAAGGGTAGGAGGATGGCTAAGGTGAAGGTGGGTTCGATTAAGGACAAAGGTGGGAGAATTTGCCTGGAGGCGGCGGAAGTGGGAGAAGTTCTGAATGAGTACTTCTCTTCGGTATTCACCAGGGAGAGGGGTCTTGATGATGCGGAAGGGAGTGCTGGTAGGGGTAATGTTCTCGAGGTTGTTGATATCAAGAGAGAGGATGTGTTGAAGTTGTTAAATAATATTAAGACAGATAAATCTCCGGGGCCTGACGGGATTTTCCCCAGGCTGCTTCGAGAGGCTAGGGAGGAGATTGCTGAACCTGCTGGTAAGGATCTTTGAGTCCTCGTTGTCTACGGGGGTGGTGCCGGAGGATTGGAGGGTTGCGAATGTGGTCCCCTTGTTCAAAAAAGGTAATAGGGATAGGCCAGGGAATTATAGACCGGTGAGTCTCACGTCTGTGGTGGGTAAGTTGTTAGAAAGGATTCTAAGGGATAGGATTTATGAACACCGTGAGAATCATGGACTGATTAGGGACAGCCAGCATGGCTTTGTGAAGGGAAGATCTTGCCTCACAAGCCTGATAGAGTTCTTTGAGGAGGTGACCAGGAAGATTGATGAGGGCAGTGTGGTGGATGTGGTTTACATGGATTTTAGTAAGGCATTTGATAAGGTTCCTCATGGTAGGCTTCTTCAGAAGGTCAGAGGCCAAGGGATCCAAGGAAGCTTGGCTGTGTGGATTAGGAATTGGCTTGCATGTTGAAAGCAGAGGGTTGTGGTGGAGGGAGTGCCCTCGGATTGGAAGGTAGTGACCAGTGGTGTCCCGCAGGGATCAGTTCTGGGACCTCTACTTCTTGTCATATTTATAGATGGGGGGGTGGTGGGCTGGGTCAGTAAGTTTGCAGACAACACTAAGATAGGCGGTGTTGTGGATAGTGTGGAGGGCTGTCGGAGCTTTCAGAGGGACATTGATAGGATGCAGAGCTGGGCTGACAAGTGGCAGATGGAGTTCAATCCGGAGAAGTGTGAGGTGGTACACTTTGGAAGGACAAACTCCAGGGCAGAGTACAGGGTAAACGGCAAGGTACTTGGCATTGTAGAGGAGCAGAGGGATCTGGAGGTTCATATTCACAGTTCGTTGAAAGTTGCTTCACAGGTGGAAAGTGAAGTTAAGAAGGCCAATGGGATGTTGGCTTTCATAAGTTGTGGGATTGAGTTTAAGAGCCGCGAGGTTATGATGCAGCTTTACAAAACTCTAGTTAGGCCACATTTAGAGTACTGTGTTCAGTTTTGGTCGCCTCATTATAGGAAGGATGCGGAGGTATTGGAAAGGGTGCAGAGGAGATTTGCCAGGATGCTGCCTGGATTGGAGGGTATTGAATATGAGGAGAGGCTTAAGGTGCTGGGGCTTTATTCACTGGAAAGGAGGAGGATGAGAGGAGACATGATAGAGGTATATAAAATATTGAGAGGAATAGATAGAGTAGACAGTCAGCGCCTCCTTACCAGGGCAACAATGCTCAAGACGAGAGGTCATGGCTTTAAGGTAATGGGTTGGAGGTTCAGGGGAGATGTCAGAGGGAGGTTACTCACCCAAAGAGTGGTTAGTACATGGAATGCACTGCCTGGGGTGGTGGTGGAGGCAGATACATTGAATAGGTTCAAGAGATTGTTGGATAGGCATATGGAGGACCGTGAGATAGAGGGATATGCGGGAGGAAGGGGTTAGGCAGTGTGAGTGTGGTCTGATGGACGGCACGATACGGTGGGCCGAAGAGCCTGTTTTGTGCTGTTTGGTTCTATGGTTCTGTGGTTAACATATCCAGACATCTCTGAGGTCCGTGGATGCATCACTTGAAGGATATTTACTGAGATGCAAAGAGATCGCGTGAGGTTGGGTCTTCAGGCCGGGTTACGAGTGAGAGCAAAGTGAGTGATCAGATTTGCGGCCACTGCCTTTCGATTAAGGTTAGTAACTTGCACGTCAAATGTCGAAATGCTGCGGGCTGAACTATTTACAACTGAGGCAAATCGGCAGAGGAGAGTAACAACCACACGAAGAAAGGGAGAAACTCATTGAATTGGTAACAATCAGCAGAAGGAAAGCAAAGGAGAGGAGAGTGAAGCGGTGCACTTTGGCAGATCATGGACTGAATCGGACAAGTTGAAAAACTGAAAGGAGAGAAAAAAAGCTTCGGGATTTTGATCAACTTAATATCTAAAAGTAGGAAGATACGTGAAAAGGACGGATGGTAAATCATGTAAGATCGCGAATCTCAATCACAAATTGCGGTAATTGAGGTCACAAATGAGCGATAAAGTCACCGTTGTTTCCTTACCTGTTCTTTTAATAACACACCGTCGGACTCATGAACCAACTGTAATGTATTGCACAGAATGGACCCTGCACTGTGAACACGGGGACGCAGGTACCGCAGCTTGTCGCACCTGCAGTGCGCCGCTCTTACCCCGCTACGACATTGCCGTTGGTTCTCATGACGCTCGACCTGAACATCGTGCTGAATATGTTCCGAGTATTCAACTGCTCCTTGCTGAAGCGGAGTCACAGTTTTAGTCAAAAAATCGTCGAATCTTTGATTTTATACAACCAGACTTTACACTGGACAAGACAAGGAGGTGTTCCGTCTGACAGGTTTGCACTCAAAAGACTCTCAGATGTGTATTCACGTGGAGAATTGCAAGTGAAATTCGGTGTTTAATCCTAACTTTGCTTCTAACCCTGGTGAGCAGAGTACACACACACACTGACACACACACACACTCAGACATACAGAAAGGCGGACACACGCGCGCTCGCACACACACGTACATACACACTCACACACACACACACACACACGCACAGGCTCATACAGACGGACATACACACAGACACACACAGAGGTACACACACAGAGAGGCTCAACACACACACACAATACACACACACACATGCACAGAGACAGGAACACACGCACACAGAATGGCAGACACACCCGTACACAGGCACACCAAAGCGCGCACACACGCAGGTACACACACAACCACACAGATAGGCAGATACAAACACGCACATACATGTTAACACAAAGGCAGACACACAGATACGCACACAGACACACAAACATACACATACACAGACTCTTATTCACAGAGTGAAACATGTTCAAGCACAGATAACACATCTCGTGTGTGTTCTTTCATTGAAGTGTCTGCACTGCGCAAGTGTCCACAATTTAAGGACGTATTTTCGAAATTACTTCCACTGGAAACGTATTGATGCAACATTTTCCCGTGGGCGGGGTCTCCGCGGGGTCTTCGACCCTGTGAGCACGTGTTCTCCAGGCAGGATTTGTTCATAACTGTGTATTGCCTATACAGATGACACTTGACTCGGATTTTTTGTTGCTATTGTGTGTGTGTGTTCTTCTCCTTTGGCCAACGCCTTTTCCCCATGTTCGACTGTGCAGAATAAAGAGTGCGAGCTCTCGTGCTGTAATGTATTGTGAAAGAGATTGGAGAGGAGAAGTGTCCGTTCTCACAGAGGATGACGAGGCGGAAGAAAACGGAAACACATGACCGTGTTAATAGTTAGCAGGCCAGCTTTTAATTAAACTCATGAACGTTAAGTCCTCCTAGTTGCACAACAGTTGTCGATGTTTTATTCACTTTGAGATATGCGATGTATTTGATATTGAAACCAGGCCAATAAATTGAGTCTTCACATTTGCAGCAGTAAGATGCATGGAGATAGTCATTCGAAGTCATCCATTTGCACAAAGCGAGTGAAAAAAGACCTCGCTGCAATATTTTCACAAGTCTCTCTGAGGATAAGTGATATCAATTCACATATTGTGAAACAGAGGGACCTGGGTCTACAAATACAGAATTCACTGAAAGCGGCGTCACAGGTAGACAGGGAGACGAAGAAGGATTTAGGCAGGTTGGTTCATTTCTCAAATCGTTGGGACGTTAGCAGTTGGGGCGTGACGTTACAGTTGAACTCGGCGTTGGTGAGACGGTATTTAGAGGGCGCCCTGTAATGGGAAGGATATCATTAATCTGGAACGAGTTTATGGGGATTTTACCGAAGATTTACAGGGATGCTGCCAGGACTCGAGGGCCTGATTGCAGGGAGAGGTTGGTCAGGCTAATTCTTTATTCAGTGGAATGTAGGAGATTGATGGGTGACTTGTGATAATTTTGCATGGCGAGAAATAATGTTGAATCTGATGCAAAAATAGACAGAAGTATGTTTCTATAAGTGCATGATAGGAGGGTTCCATAGTAAAATGGGCCAACCGCGGACTAAGGGAATAGGTTGGTGGGCACCATGGTCGGCGTGGATGAGTTGGGCCGAATTGTGTTGTATGCTTTATTTTCCTATCACACTGTGACAACATCAACTGAGACAACTTTACTGACCGCATCCTGTTGAAGAGGTTGACGGAATAACCTAACGGAGTTCAAAACCAGACAGAGGTGTCCAATAGGAAAGTGGTTTCACACAATCCAGAGGAGATTTTTGAAGAGGGGTACCAAGTGGGGGAGGGGAGATGCAGTCCGGGAGAGCCATCACTGCGAATTCCTCAGATCTTCCCATACTTTAATGCAGTTTATAATGAAGTTAATGGGACGTTTCAGTACATCCTTCAGCTGCTCTCTGAACTTAGTCTGGGTCACGGCGTAAAGCCCAGTGTTCGTGCAACAGCTCAGGGGCTGCAGCATGAAGCCCAGTTCTTGCACAGACTAAGGTGGGAACGCCGTATTCGACCACAAGCAGTAGCTTCTGATCCAGATAGAAAACACGACCAAGGCTGCCCAGAGCAGGATGAAATTCCCCGAGATGAAAAGTAACAGAATGACAGACTTCCTTCGGCTCTCCATCTCTGGGTCTCTGGGACTCTCCCCATTGCCCCGAGCCCGGAGCCTCCTGCGGGCTCTGCTCGGCAGCAGAATGCGTCTGACGGTTAACACATTGAGCAGCAGAATATACAACGAAGGCGCCCACCGGAGTGATGAGATAGTGAAGGAAGTCCACTGCCCCCCAGACTGGTGAGAACAGAACGCCGTTTCTGCCCCAGAAAAACCAAGGGAGATTGTCAAGCATTTAAACACCCGTGAGCATAAAATACCAGAAAATATTCTTTAAGCAGCTGAGCAGAGTCACCGTCGCCAGAACCACGGCCGCTGTTTCCTCGGTGCAGTATTTACATTTCATCTCCTGGCAACAAATTGCCACGAACCGATCAAAGGTGAAGGTGACGGTGAACCAGGCGGAACAGTCGGTGGCTGCGTAAAGCAGTACGGCGTGGACATTGCACACTCGGATGGACTCGAGGAAAAGAAACTGCTCTTCGTAAACAATGGGAATGTGTCGCAATATCAAGTCCAGCATCACGACCAGGCAGATCGGCAGACGCCATGGCCACCAGGTAGTACGTGACGCATTTGGAGAGTCCGCACCTCCCGCGGGAATGGATGGCAATTGTTACCGACTTAGCTGTCAGCAATGCAAATAAACTAGGGCATTATGCATCGATGGCTGCGAATTACATGAGGTTTACAATCAAGAGAGAAAGCAAGAGAGAGAGAGAGAGAGAGGCAGGGAGAGAAAGATCAAGAGTGCGCGAGCGAGAGAGAGAGGGTGGGAGTCAGAGATCTGGAGAGAGAGGGAGCGAAACAGAGCGAGTGAGAGAGAGAGGAAGGGAGGGAGAGAGGAAGAATGAGCCACATAAAGAGAGCAAGAGTGAGAGAGAGCGGCAGAATAGAAGCAGAGACAGAGGCAGAGGGAGAATAAGGGAAGATATGAATTGGACTTTTTTTTATCTTCCGCCATCAGATTTCTGAACTGTCCATGAACCCACGAACACTACCTTGTCATCCCTATTTTCGCATTATTTATTTATTTCGTTTTTTTTTTGCATGTTACCTCTTTACACTGTACCTCTGCCGCAAAACAACAAAGTTCACGTCATATACGTAAGTCAGTGATAATAAAATTGATTTTGATTCTGAAGGCTGCAGTGATTGGGCCGAAGAACAGGAACACCGGGAGTCGGACGGGCACTGCGGAAGTTGCACATTGAAGCTTTCAACTCACATTTTTTGTAGGAACCAAAGTTTATCTGTCAGCAGCGAGATCAGGGTCCATTGTACTTGGAATTGATACCTTGGAGAGCGGGCTGCAGAGCTCGAGTTGGCCGGCTGTTTATTGAGTAATGTCACTGGGAGGTTGGTCAGGAGAACACTGGGAGAGCAAAGGATGAATGTTGTGGCGGCGAGGTTGAGTGTTTGAACAACAGAAGTGCCGCGGCAACAGTGAGACCGTGCGATATTACGGAGACGACAAACGGCACCCTGCCGACGGTGAGAAACTGGGTTGTAACTCTGAGCCGGGTTCAGTTATCAATACAGCTGTGAACAACCTCAATCAGTTTCTCAGACCGTACAGATGGTGCAAAGTGTCAATGCCAACAGAACAAAGTTCGTGAATTCAAGGCAACATTTGCTTTTTACCCGAGGAAGAAGAGATACCGCAGTAATAATGAAAGGACCAAAGATTCTTCAACTGGCTGTGGAGATTAACAGCGCTACAAAGGCGGGATTAATCTGCAATAACGGGAGTACAGGAGCAGAAAACAACGGGTTGGGGAACTAACAACCAGAAAGATACTTACCAGGAATTCCGACGAAAACAAGGATAGGGTAGTAAAATCCTTGAATGATCTCAAACGTACAATAGACCCGTAGTTCTAATGACAGGATATCATAATATGCAGAAAAAGTATCCAACCTCCAGCGACTTGCTGCTGTAACGTTCCAGTGAACAATTCCCAGATGCCGAGCCATTGAACTAACGGACCGACTAACTGCACCTGGTTGTAACTAGACTGATCCCTCTTCTAGCTGAAACGATGTTTTGCTCTGCAACAATGGGATCACTAATTGAAATGAGGCTGAGATCCCTTATAAATATTAAAGTGAAACCCCCGGTGGCAAGGTTGGGTCCCATGGGAACTAGAGTTAATGGCATTCACTGAACAAACAACCAAATTAACAACTCATAAATCAATACGTTTTTTGCGAGTGGACAAGGAGGAAGGGGGATAGTCCGCAGAGTCGTTCAGCACTGAAATTGGCCCTCTGTCCACCATATCCGTAGCGATATCTTTACCCATCTATACGAATCCAATTTGCTCTCCCGTTCCTTGCACCTGGAAGTGTCTGAATGTTTCTGTAACATGCTGATCATATCTGATCCCGACACATTCTTCAGCTCCTCATCCCGGACAGCGACCCCTCCTTCCCCTCACCATGAACCCATTCAATTTCTTGTTTCTGAGACTCCACCACGGGTAACTAATTCTGTCCATCTACTCTCTCTGTGCCTAGTCTGCCATCTTCCCTCCCTCTACCCATCAAGCCGCCCTTCAGCTTTCTTCGCTGCAGGGAAAAGAAAAATGCCTGTCCGATCACTCTCTGAAACTAGAGGCCTCCAAACGAGACAAGACCCTGGTGCATCTTGTCTGTCCTCGCTCCAGTGTAATCACATTCTTCCCATGGTGTGGATATCAAAACTGCAGACAATATTCCAACAGCCGTCTCACGAGTGTTTGTAAAGCTGCCCCAGACGTCCCAACTCTTATGTTCAATTCCCGACCTTTTGTCTGACGCCGTATCGACCTGTGTTGCACTTTCATGGAACTCTGACCATGAAGCCTAAGCTTCCTCTGTTGATCAACACGCCTTTGTTGTCTGACACCTGTTGTCTCTGCCCCCACCCTATTTGACATTCCAAATGCATCAAGTCGCACGTGTCAGGGTTCAATTCCATCTGCCAAATCTGCACCCAACTTTCGAGTTGATCTGTATCTTGTTATAACCCTAAATAACCTTCTTCGTTGCCCAGAGCCCCACCAATTTCATTTTTATCCGCAGAAATACCATTTCTGCATCCTGCAGTTACATCTGAGTCTGATCACAAACAACAGAGGTTTCGGCACCAATACCTGCAGTGCACAGATTGCCAACCAAAACATCAGCATCCCTTCACCAATACCCTCAGCCTCCTAACCCCGAGCCTATTGTGGATGACGTTAGCCCGCGAACATTGTTGAATCCTGTGCTTTACTTTCTCGTCCAGCGGACCATGCAATACTATGTAAAATGCCTTATACGTCTACCGCCCTCCCTGCCTTAATGTTAGAACATAGAACAGTACACTACAGGAAGGCCCTTCGGACCACGATGTTGTCCGAACTAACTAAACGTCTAACTAAACTAGTCCTTTATGGTAAACTTCTTTTGCAATCTTACCATAGTATCATCTGTGTCTTGCATAATCTTATACATTTGTATCAGATCTCACATTGGCTTCCCCTGTTCCAGAGGAAATAAACCAAGTTTGTCTAACCTGTCCTCATTGCTTATGCCCGCTGAACCAGGGATAAAACTTGGGGGACCTCTTATGCATCCCCTACAAATCTTCCACGTCTTGCCTTTAATGGGCGAACAGAACTGCACAAAATACTCCAAGTGCGACCGAACCAAAGTTTTACACAACTGCAGTATGATTACCTGACTCTGAGACTCAATGCCCGACCAATATACCTTTTGCCTCTTTGGCCTTATTGGGTATTAAGAAATAGAGGAGCTTAGACGCCGGTGCCTGTACCATTGGATAAGTTGCTGGATAATGGATATAGGACCATTTTCCTCTTCGGAGACCCAAGAGTGTCTTCAGATGCTGGAAATCTAGAGCAACACACAAAGTGCTGGATGAACTCAGCGGGTCACGCAGAATTTATGGAGGGAAATGAACAATTGACTTTTCTGGTCTTGATCTTTGATCAGGATTGGTGAGGGATATCGACCCGAAACGTCGAATGATCACATCCCTCTATAGATTGTGTGTGACCCGCTGAGTTCCTCCAGCATTGTGTGTGTTGCTGCAGTTGTCTGCTTCACCATATTATCTAACTAACATGCCAGCTGCCGACTGGGGAGTAGAATATAAGAGCGGCAATGTCATGCTGCAACTGTACAAAACATTGTTGAGGTCAGAACCGGAGTAGAGTGTGCAATTCTGGTGTTTAGCTATGAGAGGGACAGGCTACACTGGAGAGATTACAAAGATTAGGGATAGGGTATTTCTCGCAGAGAGCGTTATGTGTAGAGACTGGAATTAATGTGTTTGTTGCCCTTGGAGCACAGGAAGCTAAGCCGGCTCCTGATGGGAGTGTAGAGCTTTATGAGGTAGATGTTTTAAAAAGATGGAAGGAAATATCTCCCCACAGTAACAGAGGCATTCAGAGAGGATTTTGGCAAGAATATTTTGACTTGGCTGTGTTTGGAACGTAGAACACACTGACTAAGTGGGTGGTGGAGGCAGGTACACTTGAAACATCGGAAATGTCTCCACACGAGCAGTTGAAATGCCAGCGCATAGAAAGCTAACAAGCAAGCGCTGGTAAATGGAATTAATCTAAATAAGTATTTGATGGTGGTCGTAGACATGGTGCGCCGCTGTACCTGAATCTGAGTCGTATGACTCTTTGTTTCACAGTTGGTCCATTATTGTCTTGGTTTGACAGGAAGTGCGAATTAAGGTATTGAGGCCATTTGTATTTCTTCATCACGTGGTTAGTCTCTAAATGCATCTGAAAGTGGACCCGTTTCAAACCTTGCATGTGTTATTTTATTTTGTTATTTCATGCTTCGGTCTGACAACATCAAAATCCTTGAACTAAATGAAGAGGTTCAAGGGTCCCCATGAAAATAATCTCTCTCTCTATCTCTCTCTCTCTGAGCCGTCAAAAAGGTATGTTTGACGAGAAAACGGTGCAGAATTTCAGGAAAAGAACACCTCCCTAACTGTTAAGCACGGGAGTGGATTGATCATCCTTTCGGCTTGTTTTGCAGCCAGTGGCACGGGGAACATTTCACTGGGAGAGGGAAGAATGAATTCAATTAAATACCAGCAAATTCTGGAAGCAAACATCACACCGTCTGTAGAAAAGCTGAAGATGAAAAGAGGATGGCTTCTACAACAGGATAACGATCCTAAACATACCACAAAATCCACAATAGACTACCTCAAGAGGGACAAGCTGGAGGTTTTGCCGTGGCTCTCACAGACGCCCCACCTAAACATCACTCGACAATCTGTGGATGGACCTGAAAAGAGCAGTGCATGCAACACGGCCCAAGAATCTCGCGGAACTAGAAACATTTTGCAAGGAAGAATGGGCGGAAGGCCCCCAACCAGGATTTTGAAAGACTTTTAGCTGGCTGCAGAAAGCGTTTGGAAGCTGTGATACTTGCCAAAGTGGGTGTTACTAAGTACTGAACATGTAGGGTGCCCAAACCTTTGCTTCGGGCCCTTTTCTTTTTTCTGTTATTTTGAAACTGTAAAATATGGAATTTAAAAAAGTAATGTTGATTAAAATATTTTTAAAAATGTGTCAGCTTTAACTTTATGCCTATTGGAAGTCAGGTCATCTTTTGCTCGCTTAGCTATTCACAGAAACAGAAATTTTGACCAGGGGTGCCCAAACTTTTGCATGCACCTGTATATATACACAGGATCCACACACACACCATATTACTGGTGTTAGTTCGTTTTACTCCCGTGGTAAATGCAAGGAGTGGCCCAAGTGATGATTCCCATCAACAGTGCGACTGTTCTTTTGTAAATTATATTCTTGGTTTGAATATCATCTTTACGCATGTTTGGTTAAATTTTGTGATAAACCATGGGGATGGTTAATTTGAACCTGCTTGTTCAGTAACTGCAATTATTGAGACTTGATTGTGCCACCGGGGACTTGTTCTCCTTCATTAACAGAGAAATCCGTTGTATTCACAGTTCCTGTGTCAGCCACAGCATAACCCTGACACAAATAGAGATTCGTGGTATTTAGCGGAGGAAAATGGAAAGGAGTTATATTGCAGACAGCAAGATAAGGACGTTGCTCTTCAGCATCCAAGCGTTTTACTATCCCATCCTTGCAGGTGTTGCTGTTCCCCGTAAGTGTCGATTTCACCGTGTAATTTCTCTGCTCACTTGCTGACGATGCGATATTTTCCCTTCTGTTTGAATCTCTACATAGACATCATGGCTTCGTAGCTGATAGTCATGGAACTGCTGTTATTTAATTCTTAAGTTACTAAATTCATTACGAGTTAACAGAAGTTCATAGACTCGTATATACTTGCAGCCCTCCAAATCCGTGCTGAGGGTTAAGTATTCGTCTCCATTAAGCCCATATTATATGCTCCATGTTCATCTCAAATTCCACAGATTCTATCACGCTACCTTACGGGGAAATGTAGAGTGGACAATCAACCTACCAACGTGCCAAATTCAAAATCGAGTTTATTGTCACATGCACAAGTCCACGTGTGCACACGTGCAATGTAAAAATTACTTGCAGTAACATCACAGGCACGTAACATCATATAAGTAGCATTAGCAAGATGAAACATATATGAAACATAAATTGCACACATTTTTTTCAAGAAAGAACACAATTAGAACAAAATAAAACAAAGTGCATTTTAGCGCGAAGTCTTTGGGATGTGAGGGAGAATGCTTGTACTGCACAAAGAGAGCACCGGAGGTCAGGATAAAACCCTGGATTGTTGAATCGTCAGGCAGCAGCTCCACTGACTGCACCAATAATTTCGGTTCTGTGTTTTTGTGATATTTATATTTTGCTTTATGTAAGAGCGTGTTTGTTGTTTTGTACTGATGTGATTGTTATGCAGTAGCGTATTGATCGCTCCGCTGGACATATGACATGTCGTCACATTCTCCCACCAGACCTCAAAATCAACAAAGTTACTTTGATTGATTATCCTTCCAGTCTCGGCACATTCATTCCCAGTCTGCGTTTCTTTCTCCTGAAGAGATTGAATGCAAGTATCCCAGTCACAATTGAGACAGTATCTCGATCCCAGAAAGCTGACGGAAGCAAGGGAAGAGATTGCTGGGGCTCTGACGGAGATTTTGGCATCTACTTTAGCCACGGTGAAGCTACCATAGGATAGCGAATGTTGTCCCCTTATTCAAAATGGGCAGTAAGGATAACGCAGGGAACTTCTGGTCAGTGAAACTTGCATCAGCTGTCCGGAACCTGTACTAATGTCGTTATGTTTATTTTATATTGTCGTATGTATAATTAATGTTCATTTATGTTAACTTATGTTTGTCATGTCTGTAATGTACTGTTCTGCTGCGGCAAAAATCTATTTTTCATTGCATTTATAACCACAGAATGTATGCCTGTGAAAAAAACATGAATTTGAGGAATATGTTGAAGAAAGTTTTGAGGGACTGGATTCATTCCCACTTGAAAGGGCAGAGACTGACTGAGAGGAGGCAGCTCCATTTTATGCAGCCGACATCATGTGTCACGAAGCTGAGATTTCTGAGGAGGTAACCAAGGAGATCAATGAAGGAAGGACGGTAGATATTCTCGACATTGTCTTTAGAAAAGCGGTTAATAAGATCCCACATGATTGGTTGGTCCAGAAGATTAATTAAAATCAATCCAAAGCGTTTAGATGAATCGGATCCAAAGTTGGCTAGACGATAGGAGGAAAGTTGTAGAAGGGATTGTTTGTTTTCCCCTGACTGGAATTCTGCAATAAATGGTGTTCGGCAGGGATGGGTGTTGGCAATTTTCTTGTTTACAATATGTATGAATGAATCGAATGACAATGTGTGGACACCACACGATACAAAATAGGGGAATTGCAGATAACGCGAAAGTTGTTGAAAACAGAAGGGACAGAAATCAAATGGAAAGTTGGGCGGAACGGTGGCAGAGGCTGAAAGACAAATGCGAGGTAAAGCACTTCAATCAGTCAAATTCTGATTCGACAGTTGGAGTAAACGGCCGGTACTTCAGGAATAATGATGAGCGAAGTCATCTCAGGGGACAAGTCAAAAGCTCACTGAAACTTTCGACGCGGGTGGGAGCATAGGATTGTGAAGGTGGCATTGTTATGCTTGCCTAATGGGCCGAGGCATTGAACACAATAGTTGGAATGTCACGTTGTACAACACACAGGAAAGAGTTCATTTAGAGTACTACGGACAATTCTGCTCTCCTCACTGCAGGAGCGACGTGGTCGCAATAGGGAGTGTGCACAGGAGCTTCACCTGGACGTTGCCTGGAATGAGGAACTGTAGCTATAAGGAGAGGTCAGACAGTCTGCGATTATAATGAAGCATATGAGGCTCAGGGGTGACGTTATTGAGGGTGACAAAATTATGAAGGGCATCGATAGGATGGAGGGTCAGAATATTTCCCATGACAGGGGAACCTAGAACTACAGGCAACAGATTGAACATGAGAGGAGAGAAATGTAAAGGGAACGTTTTTCCCCACAGAGGATCTGGTGGTTATCTGGAACGAGCTGCCAGAAAAGGTGGGAAAGGCAGACATAATTACAACAGTTAACCGGAATGTTGTCAGGTATTTATTAAGGAGAGGCAAACGACCAGATGCGGCAAATTGGATGAACGCAGAAAGTATAACGGTCGGCATGGTGGTGGTGAGGCGGAAGGGCCCGTTCTTGTGCTGCAAGTCTGCGATTCTACGATTATGTGATCTCAGTTTATCCGGCATTTAAATTTCAATCCTTTTCTTCCATTGTTATTGTAAACATTTCAAATCAATTCAAAGGGTTGTGCTGAACCCCGTGTCATCTCAGTCTTTTTCTGTTCATAGCGTTTTGATCAAGGAAAGAAAATCATTAATGAAGAGAAACCTTGTGCCAAATAATTTAATGTCGCTGGAATTAATTCCGGCAAATTCTATCCTATGTCAAACTATTGGTCTTTATCGTAACAAACAGGTGATTTCCTGTCTCTGTGCACGCACTGACAATTGATTGAAGAACTACAAACGTTTTCAGTGCGCCTGCTGAGACAGGAAATTAACCATTAAAATCGTTAACCACTTTCCCCTCCTCTTTCCTGTGCCTGAAGCCCATTTGCGGGATCCAGTTTCAGGGTAGACGGTGTTGTTCATGTGATGCCGGACAGCAGCATTTCGTCCTCCGGAACTCCCTTTTCACTGATACATTCCTGAAGCCAATCAGTCTCTGGGTTGGCGTCAGATTGCGGTAAATGTCACAATCTATGGCCAGAATATTCTACGCAAAAGATGCATTTCACGGTGTGTTCCGATGGTCAAGTGACTAATAAAGATATCTTTTCTTATTCCAGCTGATACACTCCTGAAGCCGATCAGTCTCTGGGTTGGCATCTGATTTTGGTAAAGGTCACAATCTACAGGTAATCCAAATGCTGCCCGTCTCAATGTGCCAGAGTCCTCTTAATTTAGGAACATCACGCACGATTCCAACAACAAGGATCCACAAAAACATACTTCCAGGAACAATGTGCCACGTCTTAACCTTGCACTGATGCACATTCACCACATAGAATAATCTTCGCGTCTTCACAGGGAATGTGTGGTTTACTCTCCATAAATCAGGGTCACCAGCAATGAATCAGAGTAGGAATGAAGCAATGACTCCACACACAGTCGGACCCATGGGCTAATGATAGGCAGCAGAAACATGGATCACACCTCAAGACTCACCCAGTGTTACTGAGTTTATTTTACGTTACAGCCATTTGGTAGAAACTCTCAGGTCATCCGCGCAGCTAATCTGATTGCTGCAAAGTACTATTTACCCCATCTCTTGCTGCACAACACCAATATCTGCAGTGGAACTCTATTCCCTGATGTATAATTGTATAATTTTAATTGCAGGGAAATGTGACTCGTTCAGTGAGGGACGTTGGTCGAGAAAAAGTGTTTGTTTCCCTGCTGTATATGAATCCATGACAGTTGTGATTTATATCCAATGAATATTAAAACAAAACAATATTTTTTCCAGCAAATACCATGTCACGTATGCTCTTATTCCATAGCGGAATGGAGTAGTACCTTTGCAAATCTCAACTCAGAGTCAATTTGCTAATTTTAATGCCAGGTTGGCACTTTTCATCCCAGATGGTGTTTTAGTGATGGAGTCATACAGAATGGAAGCTGGTCATTGGGCGCGCCACGTCCACGCAGACCAGTGGGCACCCATCCATATTAATCCCATCTTGCAACATTTGGCCTCAACACCTCGGCGATTCAAGTGCTCATCCAGACACTTCTAACATGCGATAATTTTCCAATTTCTTCCCACAATTACAGTTAATTTGCTGACGATTGTGATCCTGTCCCGGGGAAAGTGCGGTCTCTCCAAGTGTGTCACTCGCTACCTGGTGGCCATGGCAGCGGCGGATCTACTGGTCGTTGTTCTCGATCTGATCTTGCGGCAAATTCCGATAGTATACTGGGAACAGTTTACTTTCGTGGAATCCATCCCTGTGTGTAACATCCACGCCGTCCTGCTTTTCACAGTCACCGACTGTTCTGTCTGGTTTACCGTCACTTTCACCTTTGATCGATTTGTTGCTATTTGCTGTCCAAAGATGAAAGCTGAATACTGCAGCGAGAGAACGGCGGCTGTGGTTCTGGGAACGGTGACGTTGCTGAGCTGCTTAAAGGACGCAACCTGGTATTTCCTGCTAACCGGTCAGTACTGGCTGATGAACAACCCCTGGTTTTGTGGCGCAACAGACAGCGTCCGTGCGTCACAGGCGTGGGGAACAATTGAACTCCTCCACTTTGTCCTCACGCCTTGTGTCCCTTTCCTTCTCATTCTGCTGCTCAATATTGTGACAGTCAGACACATTCTCGTCGCCAGCAGAGCCCGCAGGAGACTCCGAGTTCACAGCAATGGGGAAAATCAACGAGACCCAGAGATGGAGAGCCGAAGGAAATCAATTGTATTATTGTTCGTGGTATCCGGAAATTTCATCTTGTTGTGGGCAATATACCTCTTGTATTCGTTATGGCACCGAATGTGGTATATGGGGTATCATTCCATATTTCTCCACAATTATGTGGTAGAAATTGGCTTTATGTTTCAACTCCTGAGTTGCTGTACAAACACTTGCATTTATGCCGTGACCCAATCCAAGTTTAGAAAGCAGATGCTTACTGTGCTGAAATATCCGTTTTCTGTCATCGGTCAGTTAATTAAATGAGAAAAAAAACTACTGAAGTATTATCGGCTTTCTATCACCTCGACGACCAGACGAGAGCACTCATAATCTATCCATGAAATTAACACCGCCAGCTCTCCTTGATCAGTTGCGTTTCCCCAAGTGATCCAACTTATTCCCTCACTCCGACCATCACTGGGGTGGGTAGGTGTGGCATAAGGGACGAGTTGATGGGAACATGAAAGAATAGGATACCGGATGTCTCTGGAGTAGTGCGGCTCTTTCCAGCGGGGATGTTGAAGGAAGGGACCGCGACGTCATTCAGTACGGGTCACAGCTGACCTTGCGTGTGATCGACAGTCACAGGGTCCTCTGGACAGATTCCATCAGACCGGGGTGATGGGGATACGAACGAGGTGATGACTGACCACAGACAGGACATCCGACTGGAGAGCTCGACCCGTGTGTGTGTGTGTGTGTGTGTGTGTGTGTGTGTGTGTGTGTGTGTGTGTGTGTGTGTGTGTGTGCGCGTGTGTGTGTGTGTGTGCGTGCGCGTGTGTGTGTGTTGGTGACTCGGGACGTCCTAGAAATTTCGCATATTGAATTTTCCAGTGTCACTGGAAAATGGTGATCGACCTGGACAATACACAAAGTACGTGTCGGGGGTCGGGCTCAGTCGATAAACAAAGTAACAGGTGCTATTTTTCACCTTGTTCCTGAGGCAGTTGTTTCCACCCCCATTTCAAACAGACTGTTCCGGACACACTGCGATGGAGACCTGGAATTAAGTAGATAAACAATGTAAAATGTACCCGGTCCCACAGTACTGCGGGGAATGTGAACCTGAACCCACTTTTACACCAGTGGTTCAAAACCCACTGTCTGGTCCGACCACAGTCAGCGGGGAGCTGCTGCCTTCACCCTCCCCACCACACACTCCCCACAGCAGCAGCTCTTCCCTGAGACCGGCTCTTGTTGGAGAGGTCCTGGGGTCCCCGGGATTTAGTCTGAAAACATAAATCCCGCCCTGATGTGTCGGAGAGGTGATGAAGCTCGGTCCCTGATGTGTATCTGATGGTTGCTGAAGGTCCGCCTCTGATGTGTTTGACATGTGGTGAAACCCCGTCCTTGATGTGTGCCTGACAGTTGGAGAAGCCCCGCCCCTGATGTGTGCTTGACAGTTGGAGAAGCCCCGCCCCCGATGTGTGCCGGACGATTGGAGTAGCCCCGCCCTTGATATGTCCCTGATATTTGGAGGATCCCCGGCCTTGATGTGTCTGACAGATGATTAATTCTCGCCTCCTGGTCGACGGAGTGGAAATTTCAGATATTCAGAGATATTCGGAGACATCAAATAATGGTCAAAACAACTACTGTAGCGGCTAGCGACACACTACGAAATAAAGACACAGAGTCGCTGGTTTGAAATCAGAAGTCGAATGAACGACAGGCGAGCGGTGCGCCTTTAATATCCCAAAACTTCCCGCGCCACAGTTCCGACGCTGACGTCACGCGCGGGTCACCTGACCTTCCCGCGCGCGGGCTTTCCCAGCCCGACGCCAGGAGGAAGGAGGCCCTCGCGCCATTCTGGGTCGGGGTCTCCGACGACGTTCGCGATGTCGGGAGCCGGTTCGTTGCAGGTGCGGTGAGTCTCTACATAACCACCACCGCCCCCCCCCCCCACACACACACACATACACAGAACCGGCAATATCGTCGCGAAGACAAGAATTAAATAAACTATGACTTGGGTGGCCTGCCCCTGCGCCGCGCTCACTGGACCACCACGAGTAGATCCAAGTCTAGATGAGCCGCTTCTGCCGGTCAATCGTAAACACCTCTTCACACCCTCCCAGTGTCCAGCACCAACGCAGACCCGTTGTTCCTGACCACCTGGAATGGCTCTTCGTCCGGCCATTGCAGCGGTGATCGGTGCGCGCCCCTCCTGACGAAGACAAACTTACAGTCTTGGAGGGAAGTCGGCATCCGGGTCGGGACCTGTCCGTGTCGCGAGGTGGGAATCGGGGCCAGGCTTCCAAGCCACTCGGGCGCCGCTGCAGGTTCTTCCTCTGGGACCGTGGGACTGGTGGGAACTCGCCCGGGACGACTAAGGGTGTTCCGTAGACCATCGCCGCAGACGAGGCATGCAGGTCCTCTTCTGGCGCGGTGCGTATCCCCAGCAGGACCCAAGGGAGTTTTCCTATCCACTTGGGACCCCTAAGGCGGGCCATGAGTGCCGACTTCAGGTGCCGATGGAACCTCTCCACCAGCCCATTTCATTGCCCGTGATAGGCGGTGGTGAGGTGGATCCGGGAACCCCACAGGTCGGCGACGGCAGACCACAGGCCGGAGGTGACTTGAGTTCCCCTGTTTGAAGTGAAATGTGCCGGGACACCGAAACGGGCCACCCAAGTTGACAAAAGGGCCCTTGCGCAGGACTGGGCAGAGGTCTCTGCGAGGGGAATGGCTTCAGGCCAGCGGGTAAAACGGTCGACAATCGTGAGGAGGTTCCGCGCTCCTCGGGAGACTGTGAGGGGGCTGACCAGGTCGACATGGATATGGTCGAACCTCCAGCGGGTAGGCTGAAAATCCTGCAAGGGGGCCTTGTTTTGCTGCTGTACTTTAGAGGTCTGGCAGTGAGTGCAGGACCGGGACCATTCGGAAACCTGTTTACGCAGGACATGCCAGACGAACTTGTCTGACACCATCCGGACAGTAGTCCGGATGGATGGGTGTCCAAGGCCGCGGATGGCATCAAACGCCCGTCTGCGCCAGGCAGCTGGGACGCTGGGGCGGGATCTACCTGTGGAGATATCGCAGAGTAGGGTGCCCACTGCGGAGCCTACCAGAAGGTCTTGCAGCTGCAGGCCCGAGACTGTGGTGGGATAGCTGAGCATTTCCATGTCCGTTCGCTGTGCCTCCGCTAAGGAGCCGAATTCCACCCCCTGGGACAAAACCTGGATGGTGGACCGTGACAGTGCATCAGCGACCACATTCTCTTTCCCCGACAGATGGCGGACGTCTGTGGTGATCTCTGAGAAGTACGACAAGTGCCGCTGTTGCCGTGCTGACCAGGGATCTGAGACCTTGTTGAAGGCGAAGGTCAACGGTTTGTGGTCGATGAAAAATGTAAACGGTTTTGGTACATTCATGCGGGGATGCACCGACATGACCGCGTCCGCCAAGGCCGGCTTGGTTTCGACGAACGCGGTATGAGCCTCTTCCGACCAAACAATCTCCTGCTTCCGCCTGACAGGAGAGCAAACAACGGGCGCTTGATCCGGGCCGCGGAAGGTATGAACCGGTGATAAAATTTTACCACACCGAGGAATTTCTGCAGGCCCTTGATGGAGGTGGGTCTGGCGAAATGGCTGATGGCGTCGACCTGCGCAGGCAGGGGCGTGGCGCCGATTTGAGACCAAAGGGCATCTGGACGAATTCAAAGAGGCCGAAAGGTGTGATCAGCACCGTCTTCGGAATGTCGTCCGGATGCACCGGGATCTGGTGATACCCGCGGACGAGAACGACCTTTGAAAAAATGGACCGCCCGTGCAGTTTGGAGCAAAGTCCTGAATGTGCGATATGGGGTACCGGTCCGGGGTAGCAATGTCGTTGAGGCATCGGTAATCGCCACAGGGTCACTAGCCTCCGGCTGCCTTGGGGACCATGTTTAGCAGAGAGGCCCATGGGCTGTCCGACCTGCGGCCACCTTCCGGGGGTCGCTGAAATCGGCATCCGCCAGGAACAATTGGATGTCGTCGGGTAACTGCTCCAGGAAGATCTGCTCAAACAGCAGGCAGGGTTTATGCCCGTCTGCCAGGGCCAACATCTCGTTTATGAGCGCGGAGGGGGGTCTGTCGCCCAAACCATCGAGGTGGAGGAGGCGGGAGGCTCGTTCGCGTCGGGAAAGGCCGAAAGTCTCGAGAAGGAGGGTTTTGAACTTATCGTACTTCTCCTCCTCCGGGGGCGCCTGGATGAAGTCGTCGACCTGGGCTGCGGTGTCATGGTCGAAAGCGCTCACTACCTAGTAGTACTTGGTGTCGTCCCTGGTGATGTGGCGAATTTGGAACTACCCCTCGCTCCCACCCACTACCTCCCCATCCACCATCACACACTCGCTCTCCCTCCTCTCCCACTCTCTCTCTGTCGCTCTCTCTCACACTCACTCCCTCACCCTCTGGCATTCTTTCTTTCTCTCACACCCTCTCCCTCTCTGTCTCTCTCTCACACTCCCTCTCTCTCTTACCCTGTATCCCTCACGCCCTCTCACCCTCTCACACTCTCTCCCTCATACTCTCTCTAACCCTCTCTCTTATACACAATCTCCCTCTCACAAACACTCTCTCTCCCTCACATTCTCGCTCTTCCTCTTTCTCTCACACTCTCGCTCTCACACTCTCTGTCACTCCCTCAGACACTCACTCTGTCGCACTCTCTCTCTCTCTCTCTCTCTCTCTCCCTCTCTCTCCTCACCCTGTCACACTCCCTCACCCTCTGCCACTCTCACAGAACAAGAGCCTGGAGCGAACGGTGGACTGGATCTTCAGCCACATCGATGACCTTGACGCGGAGGCAGCCATGGACGTGCCTGAGGGGCGCTCGGCAGCCGAGATCTCCGAATGCACGCCACAGGACCCAAGATAAACGACAGGCAGGGCAATGAGTAGCTGAATGTGTTCACGCTATGGCTGTGTGTGTCTCTATGTGTGTAATCAGTCCTGGTGTGTACACACTCCTCTCAGCACCGTCCCCTGTGTACGGGTGTCTGTTGTGTATACACCCCTCCCCACCGGCCCCCTGTGTAATGGTGTCTGGTGAGTACACACCACTCCCCACCGGCCCCCTGTGTAAAGGTGTCTGGTGTGTACACGCCGCTCCCAACACAGTCCCCTTGTTTACTGGTGTCTTGTGTGCACACACCCGTCCCCACCGTCCCCCTCTGTGCTGGTGTCTGGTGTGTACACACCGTTCCACACTGTCCCCATGTGTAAAGGTGTCTGGTGTGTACACCTCCCTCCCAACACCGTCCCCCTGTGTACTGGTGTCTGGTATGTATACGCCCCTCCCCACCGTCCCCCTGTGTGCTGCTGTATGATATGTACACACTTCTTCCCACCATCCCCCTGTGTACTGGTGTATGGTGTGTACACACCCTCCCAACCATCCCCCTGAGTACTGGTCTCTGGTGTGTACAGACACCTCCCCACTGTCGCCCTGTGTACTGGTGTCTGGAGTGTACACACCCCTCCCCACCGACTCCTGAGTAACGGTGTCCGGTGTGCAGACACTCCTCCTCACTGTCCAATGTGTACCGGTGTCTGGTGTGTACACGCCTCTCCCCACTGTCACTCTGTGTACTGGTGGCTGGTGTGTACACACCGCTGCCCACTCACACCCCCCAGCCCCCGTATACTGGTGTCTGGTGTGCACACACTTATCCACACCGTCACCCTGTGTACTGGTGTTTAGTGTGTGCACACTACTCCCCACCGTCCCCCTGTGTACTGGTGTATGGTGTGTACACACTACTACCCACCGTCACCCTGTGTACTGGTGTCTGGAGCGTACACACCCCTATCCACCATCCCCCTATGTACTGGTGTCTCGTGTGTTCACACTACTCCCCTCCGTCCCCCTGTGTACTGGTGTCTGGTGTGTACACACACCTCCCCACCGTCCCCCTGTGTACTGGTGTCTGGTGTGTACACACCCCTCCCACCGTCCCCCTGTGTACTGGTGTCTGGTGTGCACACACCCCACCCAACACCGCCTGCCTGTGCATCCACGGACCGTCCCATCCTACTGATACGTGCTTCCTCCTCCAGAGTACAAGCTCTTCGCCCTCATCAGCCACATGGGGACCTCGGCCATGTGTGGACACTACGTGTGTCACATCAGGAAGGAAGGGAGCTGAGTGCGGGCAATCCCACCCCTCGGCCTTCCCTCCCACCCTCTCTCCGCTTCCTGCCGTCCCTCTCTATGTCACTGCACCCTCTTTATCATCGTCGTCTGCAGCTCGCCTCTCTCCCCATCGCACCCTCCCCCGCTCTACACCTCTCCCTCTCCCCTCTCACTCTCTCCCGTTCTCCCTCTGCGCGACACCTCTCCAAGCGCTGGACCACACAGGAGAGAGATCGGACAACCGGTTCCGGGGGGGGGGGGTGGAGGGGAGGGATGTTATTACCAGCCGGACCATTGAGGGAGATTAGACAGTGGTCACGGGGGAAATTTGTAACAGACGGGCCACCCTGCGGAGGGTGTTTGAAACTGCTGGTCCTGGGGCGGAGTTAGCACAAGATGGTCCCCAGTGCGGAGATGGATGAGGATTACTGGTACCAGGGCAGAGTTTGCACCAGACCGATCCCCACTGCGGAGGTGGATCGGAACTACTTGTGTCAGTGAGGAACTTCAACTTTACCTGTCCCCACTGCGGATGGAGATGGGTCCATGGTTCGCAGGGTGGACCTTACAACGCACGGTCCCCACTCCAGAGGCAGATGAGACCATCGGTCCCAGGGTGCAGCTTACACCGGACCGTCCCCACTGCGGAAGGAAAAGGGACCATTGGTCCCAGGTTGGAGCCTGAACTGGACGGACCCCACTGCGGAGGGAGATGGAAATATTGGGTAAATATGACAGGTATCGCTGTGATAGCCCTGATGTCCCGTTGATGGGGCAATTATTCCGGGACTGACACCTGGGAGATCAGGCGGTGAGTGAGGAGCTGGAGCCGGGACTGGGGGCACTGCTGCCGCCCGTCGGTTGGGCTCATGGATGGGTGGCTTTCCGAATGAACTGCAGCACTGAGGTGACCGGATATTTCACCGCGCTCTACACCTGCTCCCTGAACTTGGACTGAGTCACCAAGTAAATACATGTGTTCGTGCAGCAGCTGAAACTTCTTAGCAAAAACCAGCTTGGTTGAAGATCAGCTGGGAGTCACTGAAATCTGCTCCTATTTCTGTGATCTGGTAATAGACGAATTCTACAACATACGTCAGCCACAAGAGGATGAAGCTGCCGGACAGGGTGAAGAGTAAAACCACAGACATCCTCCTGCTCTCCATCTCCGAATCACTGCGGTTCTCCCCCTTTCTGTGACCTCTCAGCCCCTCACGGACCCGACTGACCACTAAAATGTTCCGGACTGTCAGAGCGTTAAGCAGCACAATTACAGAGAAAGGGAGCAGCGGATTTAAAACTGTGTCGAACCAGTCATATCCCACCCAACCGGGGTTTGTGTAAAACCTGTCCATTAATACACAGAGCCACGGTACGTTATCAATTATCTCTCTGGGTTCCCATGTGAAGTAGAGTGGAGCGTTTTTCAGACACAACAGAACGCCGGTTGATGTCAGAACCACAGCCGCAGTTTTCCCGGTGCAATATTTTGTTTTCAGCTTCTGGCAACAAATGGCGACAAATCGATCAAAGGTGAAAGTGACGGTGAACCAGACAGAGCAGACAGTCACTGCAAACCTCAGTGAAAGAATAACGCTGCACACAGGGGTGATGTCCAAAAAACTCACCGGAAAGTAATGATATTTGATCTGAAACAAAATGACCTCAGTGACAATGACCAGGAGATCCGCCGTTTCCATGGCCACCAGGTAGCGAGTGGTGCAGGTGGAGAGGCCGCACTTTCCCTGGGACAGGATCACAATCGCCAGTTAATTCATTGGAGAAAGAGAAGAGAGCAGACACTGGGCATCACTGAACACATTCTCCGGGTCTGAACACCGGCTCGGGTTTCAGCTGAAGATCAGGAGTGCTGGGAGTCGGTGCGTGGCTGCAAGCCTGAAAACATCAGACACGGATCCAACCGTGTTCAACCCGAGTGCTTCAGAGGTGAGGTGATAAGGTAAAGGGTGGGGTAAACTTCGGTTTGGAAACGAGCTGCCATCCGCTACAAGAGACGGAATGACAGTTTCAATAATTCATCCGAGTTACAGTCTCTGATGGAGCCGGTTTCACAGATCTAACCGCATCCAACCGTGTGTAACCACGTTCTGGAAACCCAGCATCTGAAGGAACCGAGGAAGGTTTCAGAGGGAAAACAGGGACAACTTAGTAGCCGGCAGCAGAGTGGCTCCGTTAATGGATGAATTCCACAGTCAGTTCAGTTCGATAATGACACTCCAGTAGATCCGTCGACACCTGTTCGGGTGATCGGACCCAATAATTGACCAAGAGACTGTGGAATCTGATAGCGTCAGACTTCACCGTGAGGTGTGTCCAAGGGATCAGGTGTTCACTCTGATCAACATCTCAGTAACAGTGAACTTCGCAATGTAAAACCCGCCCAGTCACACCTTCCTGTAGAGCTGCCTGTCCCAGCACTGGCACAACTCAGGCAAGCTGCCACATAAGGCAAGAACAACAGTCGAGTGGATCCCGTGAGTCAGAAAAAAAAGGGGTTTCGTTTCGGTTGTCAGAAGATGAGAAAAATCCGAATACTGAACTGACAGGATCGACATCACTGATGTATTTTTGTACAAGGATCATCAATAACATGGTCATAAACAGGTGTACACAGGTTCACACACGTAGATACAAAACATGAATCACTCTGCCTAATTACCAGGAACTCCAATGACAGCAATGATCACGTACAATATTTTCTCCACATTTTCTCTGCCCAGCGATGAGTCCCTGTGTGCGGCAAGTAATCTCTCGGAATGAAATGTTGAGACAGAACACTCCAGGGGTTTTATACCATTCAGCGATCTCCACGGAGACAGGGAGATTTCAACAAGAGTTAAAGATGTCGATGTTTCAATTACTAACAAACCAATTACGTCAGTCAAGTGAAATGCCCGTTGTGACAGGTTGTGTTTAAAGACACAGTTATTTATTTATTATTCACATGTACATCGAAACACACAGTGAAATTCTTTTATTTTGAGTCACTGAGAATGCCCTTGGGGCAGCCCGCAAATGTGGCCACTCGTCCGTCGCCAACATAGCATGCACTCACATCCTAACCTGTGTGCCTTTGGTTTCTCGGAGGAAAGCGGAGCACCTGGAGGAAACCCAGGCAGACACGGGGAGAGAACGTACAAACTCCTTACAGAGAGCGGCAGAATTTAACCCGGGTCGGTGACGCTGTAATAGCGTTCTGATAACGGCTACACAACTGTGCTGCCTATTCAGTGAATCAATTGAGAAACTGCAAAGAATGGAAATTGTTGACGGTACCGAAGGATGTGAATTGGGAGCGGGATTGTTCCAGCAAAGGGGATATTGTTTCAAACACCATCAGGCCCAACTCTGCACCTCATACTGTGCGGCTGGGATGTCTCCAATCTGCTTCATTCAACAAGAAAATCCCAAATTACTGGGGCCCTCTCAGGTCTTTAGCCTGCCAGGTTTGAAGACGGTCTGTGCGAACTTTGACCATGGTTTGAGGAATGGGTTCAACAGATCGTCTGAGATTAAAACGGCCCCTCCACTCTGATTCTGCACTCAGTCTGATCGCGGCTCATCGCCCCGTAATTCCGTGCTCCACTCCGGGGATACCAATAACCAACCACACCTTATTTGAACGAAATGGACCTCACTTTGTCCTGGATCAAATCTCTGCCTTCATCGCCATTGAGGAGGAAAGTCCGCTCTGAGCAAATGAACGTTGCCGCCTTATATTTGTCTTACACCTGAAAAGAACAGAACAGAGAAACGTAAAGCCCAGGAACAGGCCCTTCGGTCCACAATGTCTGTGCCGACTATGATGACTCATTAAACTGATACCATCTTGGAAAAAAAAGAGTCTGACTATCTGGGCTGTATCTGACTCTCATAGTTGTTCTGTACTTCGATCAAGTCGCCTGCTTGTCGTGAAAAATAAAGACCACTTCACATCTACCAATTTAAGTCTCCGTGTGGCTCTGTCATTGTCGCAACAGTTGGTGCCGATCTTCTTGGGTGTTGATGGAGCTGCCCTCATACAGAAAAGAGGCAAGTATTCAACCGCGTTCCACACTAACGGCTCGCAGTGGGAAGGGTTTGAGTTGTCGGAATATCCCGTCTCTGACCTGGTGTGACAGCCACACTGATTTTGCTGCCGAACTCTCTGAGTGACGAACAATGTTCTGCTGAGCTATTTGGTGACGGATCATTTCACCTTGGTCATCCAGCTGCGTGTCAACGAGAGGCAGTTGGACTCAGTCTCCTTGACGATGGTCACCGTCTGGTGGTTAATTTGTTGGAATTTTCGTCATCATTTATCAGCCCATGTCTAACACTGTCGAGGACTTGCGGTAGGAAGGTGTGGGCCGCTTCAGTGATACAATGCTAGAAACAAGAAGCCGCCATTAGTCTGAACCAACGGTGGTGTTTGAACAATCGAGCAAATGGTAAGAAACTGTTCCTCACAGCAGATGAGTCTAAGACCAGAGAACGTCTGTTTAAGGTGAGGTGGGAGAGGTTTGTAGAGGAGCTGTGGAAGATATGTTATCGCCCGGGGGCTACTTGCAATGTGGAACACACTGCCGGAGGAAGGGGCGGAGGCAGGTGATCGAACAACATGTGAGAAACACTTGGACAAGCACTTCAATGATCATGGCAGAGAACGCTGCTGACGTGATCAGTACAGATAGTATGGTCGGCATGGACAACATGGGCCGAAGGGTCTGTTTCTGTGATCCGTGCCACGAATATTCTCTGTCACTCCGAGACATCAGGTGGGGGAGATCCATTTTCACCTGAATATCAGGAGGAATTCTCGCCCCTGAGATGAGTTCAGATTTGGCTCATGGTCATGGACAGGGCGGTGTGAGGGCAGGAGACGCAGGTAAAGGCATCCAGAGGGTGGTTCTGGGGGAGACTCAGCCAGTTGTCCAGCTGGTCTGAGGTTCTTGTTCTCTGTCTCCTCATAACCCTGCTGCTCGTTAATGGAGCAACAGCGATTTGCTATTGCTCCCATTTCTGTTATTTTTCCAATCCGGTTTCAAACCCTTTCTCCCATCGTAATTTTACTTTACCATGACCACAAGGAGTGCTGAAGGTGCTGAAGGAAAATGGCCCTTTTGCATCTCTGGAATCTATTTTACCATTGCTTCAAAAACATATGGATAATTCTTCCAAGAAATTTGAACAATTTCAAAGCATCTTCAACAGATTAATTCTAAATTGGATTCTATCCAACAAACTTTACATGATCACGATGAACGGATTAAAGAGAATAAAGCGACTCTCTCTTTGGGATGAGAAAATCGTTGACTTGGAAAAGCTTTGTAAAAAGCAATCTAAATCTAATGAATAATTAAAGCAGAAGATTATTAACTGAGGAAACAGAAGCAGAAGAAACAACATTCGAATTCTGGGTCTCAAGGAGCTAGTGGAAGGCAATCAGCCTCCGGAATTCTTTGCAAAACTTTTGGCTCAACTGTTTCCTACTATTGTAAGGTCTGTGCCTAAGATTGATAGAGCACAGAGATCAGCGGTGCACAAACGTACTTTCCTTTTTCAATCTTTTTATTGAATTTCAAATTAATTCAAATTAATATACATAACATTAATTATACATGAAATGCGAAGAGAACTGGAAACAATGACAGTTAATATTTATACTCACAAGGAGTAAAGTATGTAATCTGGACCTCCCGCTCCCTTACTAGGTGTGCATAATGCAAAAAAAAAGAAACTGAAAAGAAATTTGATTTTATGTAAAGAAAACCCCCAACAAAAAACATTAGACAAAAGCAAATCAAAATCTTCAAAGATAACGAAACTGGACTGATATTAAAAAACAAATTCTGTCGTTAGCTCCGCTCCTCTATATTCAAAGGCTATTGAAGGGGATTTGAAAAAGATCTGTTTACAAAATATGGAAATATTGAATAAATAGGCTCCAAATTTCGTCAAATTTAACCGAAGGATCATCAGTACCACTCCTAATTTTTTTCCAAGTTTAAACATGTTATAGTTTGAGAAAATCATTGAAATGTAGTAGGGGGTACAGGATACTTTCATTTCAATAGGATGGATCTCTTGGCCATTAATGTAACAAAAACAATCATACGACAAGCAGAAGCGGGAAAATGGGCAGAATCCATCATTGGTAACCCAACAATTCGCAATAATAGAATTGGGTTGTAGATCAATATTCAATACAGTTGAAATAATATTAAAAATGTCTTTATAATACTTTTCCAAAAGAGGACAGGACCAAAACATATGTGTCAGGGAGGCCACCTCCGAATTACATCTTCGCATATGGAACTTATATGGTGATAAAAACAGGCTAACTTGTCCTTCGACTTGTGGGTCCTGTGAACCACTTTAAACTGTATCAAAGAGCGTCTGGCACACGATGAAGATGTATTACCTAATTGCGGAATTTTATTCCATGTCTCTGTAGGTAAGAGTACCTGGAGTTTTCTTTTCCATTCATTCTTAATTTTTATCAAGTGTCTCTAGACGTAGTTTCATAATCAGGTCATAAATTATTGCGATCAACCGCTTCTGATAAGGATTAAAACTAAGATTTTCCTGTAATTTCAGTTTTATATAGTATCGGAGAAGGTACAGTAACTTCTAAAAAGTTTCCAATCTGTAAATACCTAAAAAAAAATGTGATGTAGGCAAATAGTATTTATTAGACAATTGTTCAAAAGACATGAAACAGTTCTCAATGAATAAATCACGAACGCATGTTTTCCCCTTCATTTTCCATAAAGAAAAAGCTAAGTCAATTCTAGATGGTTGAAAGAAAAAAGTTGATTGGATAGGACTTGATAGAATTAATTTATTCAATCCAAAAAAATTACGAAATTGAAACCATATTCGTATTGTTTGTTTAACTGCTGGGTTAGTCATTTGTTTACTCAATTTAGAAAGTTCCAAAGAGAGTGAGGCCCCTAAAATAGAAGCTAATGAAAATCCTTGCACTGATTCATACTCAAGATACACTCATCGAGGACATTGAATTATATTTAAATCTTGTGCCCAGAAATTAAGTGTCGTATATTAATTGCCCAGTAGTAAAATCCAAAGTTAGGCAAAGCAATACCACCATCCTTTTTTTTAATTTTTGTAAATATTTATTACTTAACGTTGGGTTTTTATTCTGTCATATATATGGAAGAATTGTAGAATCAATAGAATCGAAAAGGGATTTCGAGTTGGAACCGCCTGAAATAAATACAGAAATTTTAGTAAAATATTCATCTTAACCGTGTTATTCGACCAATGATAGAGAGAATGGGGACCATTTAGTAAAAAAGATGTTTAACATGATCAGTTAAAGGTAAAAAGTTAACTTTGAATAAGTCCTTATGATTCTTGGTAATATTAACACCCAGCTACGTAAAATAATCAGTCACTAATCTAAATGGTAATTGCCTATGAATTGGGACTTGCATATTTAATGGAAAAAGTTCTCAAGACTTAATCTATAACCAGAGAGAACACACAACTGGGCCAGCAATGACGATGCTGCAGGGATAGATTTCTCTGGGTTAGAGATATAGAGTAACAGGTCATCTGCATGTTGTGATAGCTTACGGGTCCCCTTTCCACGAGTGATACCCAATATGTTAGAAGAGTTCCGAAAGACAATTGCCAAGGGTTCCAAGGCAATAGCAAATAATAAAGGACTTAAAGGGCAAACATGCCTCGTACCTCGAAAAAGTCTGAAAGAGGGAGATGTCTGATTATTTGTATTGAAGCCATGGGCTTCATTTAATCGCGGATATAAAATTTGCGCTAAAATTAAAATTTCTCAAGCGTGTTGAATAAATATTCCCATTCGACACTATCAAACGCATTCTCGACATCCAGCGAGATAACACATTCTGGGATTATAGATGAGGGGGTATATACAATATTCATTAACCTCCTAATATTAAAATACAAATAACGATTCTTAATAAATCCTGTCTGGTTATAAGAAATAGTTTGTGCAAGTACCTTTTCCAGTCCAGAATACAATATTTTGGAAAAACGTTTGGAATCCACATTCAATAAAAAATGGTCTGTGAGATGCTCATTCAGTGGGATCTTCATCCTTCTTCAGAATTGAAGAGTCAGATGCCTCATAAAAGGATTGTTGTAATTTACCTACTGATAGGGCATATTTTAAAAAATTACCTAACCAGGGAGAGAGAAGATCAGAAAAGGATTTAAAAAATTCAGCTGCATGCCCACTGAGACCAGGTGTTTTACCCGAATTCATTGAAGAAATTGCTTTCTTTATTTCTCCCTCCGAAATGGGTGTATCTCATATTGAACTTTCATTAAGTGATAATTTCAGAGTCTTCAAATTCCTTAAAACTTGATGCATTGATGTAGTATACTCAGGCAATTCTGATTGGTATAAAGTATAATATTTTTGAAAATATGTATTAATTTGATGATGGCCCACCGTGTAATTACCATCTCGTTTACGAACTTTAATAATCTGACGTTTCGTTAAAGCAGCTTTCAGTTTGTTGGCCAACAATTTACCAGGTTTATCACCATGAATATACATCTGACTCCTGGTTCTGACTAATTGATTTTCAATTGGAGATGTTAATAATAAACTGTGTTGTAATTGAAGTTCAGTTCTCTTTTTATAGAACTCAAATTAGGAGCAGAGTTTTTTTAATCGATTTTTTGATCTTATCAGCCAATATACGTACTTCATTGTTAGTTCGTTTTTATTTCAATCCAACAGAGTATGAAATAATTTCACCACGGATGTAAGCTTTAAAGGTATCCCATAATATCCCACTGAAAATTTCTTCCGTAAAATTAGTTGAGAAAAGGAAATCTGTTCTTTAATAAAATGAACAAAGTATAAATCCTGCAAAAAAGAAGAATTGAGTCGCCATTGTCGGAAACCAAAGGGTGTGTCCCCTAATTTAATCGGTAGTTTCAATGGCACATGATCAGAAATGGCAATTGCATCGTACTTACAGTCAATAACAAATGGAGCTAATCGAGAGTCAATCAAAAAGTAATCAATCCTTGAGTAGTTGTGACAAACATGAGAAAAGAATGAGAACTGTCATATGGGTGTCGAACTCTCCAAACTTCTAAAATTCCGGAATCAATTAAAAAGCAATTAATAAAGACAGCCGATTTGTTTGGAAGTACGTGTTTCCACATAGATCTATCCATCGAAGGCTTTAAGCAGCACTTGAAATCTCCACCCACAATCAACGTATATTCGTTTAAAATAGGAAAAGATGCAAATAAATGTTTAAAAAACTCGGGATGGTCCACGTCAGGTGCATAGACATTGGCCATGACTACATTTTTATTATGAAGTAAGCCAGTAATTAATAGAAATCTACCTTTCGGGTCTGAAAATGTTTCATGATGAACAAATGAAATTGAGGAGTCTCTGGAAATCTAGACTACTTTCACCTTTGCTTGTGAATTATAATGAAACTGTTGACCCCTCCAAAATCTAAAAGGGCGCTGATTATCCTCTCCTAATGCGAGTCTCCTGCGCAAAAATAATCTGAGCGTTTAGTCTATGAAAAACTTTAAAGATCTTCTTGCGCTTAATTGGATTATTTAAGGCGTTCGCTTTCCATGAAATAAAATTCATCTTATCCATTTTAACAGACTAAAAAACATAGGGTAGGTAAAGGGTTAACCTTATTCCACAGGAGACTCCTAAACAGGAAGAGGAAATAAAGTTCAAAGAGGAGCCAGATATGACGACAATTCAGGCATTTGTAGTTTGTCAGTCCAGAGGAAAAACAATATAAATAACAGCCCCACACCCCACCCACAAAAGCCAGAAAACTGGCCAACAGACAGCCAGAATGCTACCCGCTAAGTTACTTCACCCCACCTCTTTTGGTGGCAAATCTCCAAGTGATGAGGAATGCAAGACACCACCGTTAGTCAAAGCAGAAGAGTCCAAGGACCCAAAACAAGAATTTTGAAATGTAAACAGACTTGCTAATAGAGTTCTACACAATCAAGAATACCGACAATCTATATTTAAAGAATACAATCTTACCATTATTTCAAAAGGGCAAAAAAGCGATCAGTCACTGAATCAGATTCTTAATTATCACCAGAACAAACCATGCAAAATATTAAAGTAAACTAATGGAAAAAAAAAGAAATGTTAAGTAGTGATATGGCAAGTATCCATGTTCCAGAACCAAGCACGAAAATGTTAACAGAGGGCAGGAAAATATCTCCAAACTTCAAAAGCGCTCAGGTCTGTAAGTTAATTATCACCTAAAAGACCAAATAGTTTCAAAAACCAAATAATAGCTCGTTTCATAATCATCTGAAGTCAAAAGTTAATTTTGAAGAAATTCTTCAGCTTCCTAAACGGAATTAAACCATCGGCGTGATTTATCGGAGAGTACAATCCTCAAGCGTGCAGGGAACAATAATGCAGGTTGATGGTTCCCTTGACAGAGTCGCGACATAATCTGTTTGTAACAGTCTTTCATAACTTCTGGGCTGTAATCTTCAACCAGCGAAACTTCCAATCTTCATATTTAATCATTCCTCGACGACGAGCGATTCCAATCAAATCCTCTTTGGTGCTCACATAGTGAAACCTCAGCTCTGCCGGGGGTTTTGTTCTTAACGTTCTATGAGCACGATCAAGTATGGGACGTTCAGAAAAAAAAAACTTCAGAGCCAAACACATCCATCAGAAGTTTAGAAAAGGATTCTGTGGGATTAACAGCTTCAGTGTTTTCGGGAGAGCCACAGACCCTCAAATTATTTCTCCGACTGCGGTTTTCTAAATCGGTAATCCTGTCTTTTGCTGTTCCAGTCTCTGGATGGTCACAGTTAAATCGTTTTCCAGTAAACTCAGTCTGCGATCCCTCTCTTCCAGCTTCATCCAATTAAGCAATTAATTGCTGTTGAGCATTATACTGTCTGAGTGTAGTTTGTCTGTTCACCTTGTACTCCGCCTTGGAGTTTGTCCGTCACAAGTGTACCAACTCGCTTCCCGGATTGAACTCCATCTGCCACTTCTCAGCCCAATATTACGGAGGCCGTGATTCAACTGAAGGAGTGAATACGCCATAGAGCAGACAGAGTAGCTTCGCTCTCTGGTAAGCTCAGGGGAGACGGCCTGGTTGTTTATATCAAAAAATTTTGGTGCCAAGATGCCGTGGTGATTTCTACACTCAGCTCACCACATGACTGTGAAATGTCGACGCTTCTACTCGCCGCGGGAGCTAACGGTGATTATTCTAGTGGCAGTTTATGTACCACCGAGTGCTCATGTGCAGGAGGCTATGAATGAGCTCTCAAACAATATCAGCGTAAAGCGGACGGCTCACCCTGATGCTTTATTTATTGCAGCTGGAGATTTCAACCAGGAAAGCCTTGTCTGTTTTGCCAAAATTTTATCAGCATGTGAACTTTGTAACTGGGGCAATAACACATTAGAACTGGTGTCTGCAAACATCAGAAACTCATATAAAGTAGCCCCCCTTCCCCATACTGGTACCTCCGACCACCTAGTTGTTATGCTCACACCTGCATGGAGACCTGGGGTGAGACAAGGCAAGCCAGTGGTCAGAGAAGTTAAAATATGGCCACAAGAATGCAGTTTCAGCAATGCAAGTCTGTTTAGAAAATACACAGTGGGATATCTTTAAAGAGGTAGCAACATAATGACAATGTCATTGACCTGCAGCAAGACACAGAGACCGTCATTGGCTGCATCAATAAATGCAGAGATGACGTGACTGGTCAATACCATCAGGATGCGCGCCAGTCAGAAACCTTGGTTGGCTGGGGAGGTCTGTTCACTGCTGAGAGACGGTAATGCTGCAATTGAATCTGGGGACATTGCTGCATACAGATTGGCAAGGGAAAACTTGTCCCGAGGGATTATGGAGGCGAAGAGGCTGTATGGACAGAAACTTAACAGCCACTTCACGAACAACAAAGATACACGTCGTTTGTGGCCGTGATTTCAAACAATCACCGACTACAAGCACCACCCCGCGGATATGTCACAATGATCCCTCTTTACCAGATAAACGTGATGTCGTTTATGCACGTTTTGAGGCAAATAACATCGTTCAGGCACAGGTGCTTCCACCATCATCAAGAGGCCAGGTACTTCAGCTGTCCACAGCTGGAGTGAAAAAGGCCGACGCCAGCTTCAATCCACGGAGAGCTGCGGGTCCGGACAACATTCCTGGGCGTGTTTTAAAGGATTGTACAGAGCAGCTGAAGGATGTGTTTGCAGACATCTTTAATATCTCGCACATGCCAGGCAGCAGTGCCCACCTGCCTCAAAAGTGCCATCATTATTCTGGTCCCTAAAGCAAACCCAGACTGCCTGAATGACTCCGCCCTGTGGCCCTGACACCAATAAATGCTTTGAGCGATTGTTCATGCAGCATATTAAGACCTGTCTCCCTGTAAATTTAGATCCCCTACAGTTTGCATATGAAATCAATCGATCCACAGAGGATGCAATCTCCAGTTTGCTCAACCTCACGCTGTCACATCTGGAGGGTAAGAATACAGACGCCAGGATCATCTTCATCGACTTCAGCTCAACATTTATTACGATCATTCTTCAACGGCTGATGGGAAAGCTGAGGCTGTTAGAGGTGGATATTGGCATTTGCAATTGGGTCCTCAATATCCTGACGCAGCGGTAACAGGTAGTTATAGTTGACAGTCATGCATCAGGAACCATCTCAGTGAGCGCAGGCTCACCTCAAGACTGCGTCCTGAGCCCTTTATTGTTTAGCTTGCTCACACACGACTACATTGCTAGATTCCGCACCAACTACACATTAAGTTCGCTGATGACACAACAGTGGTGGGTCTCGTCAGTGACAACGATGAGTCTGAATATAGGATGGAGGTGGAGCAGCTAACAGCGTGGTGTAGATTCCACAATCTCGCCACTCAATGTGGACAAAACAAAGGGGATGGTGATTGATTTCAGGAGGGCTGAATGGTGCTGCTGTGGAGAGGGTCAGCAGCATTTAATTCCTTGGGGTTCATTTCGCGTATGATCTGACCTCCGCTATTAACACTGCAGCCATCGTTAAAAAAGCCCAGCAGCGGCTTCACATCCTCCGGAGACTTGAAAGGCAGGCCTCCCTATTCCATACCTCATCACATTTTACAGGGGCACCATTGAAAGCATCCTGATCTACTGCCTCACCTGCTGGTTCGGTAGCTGCAAGGCCTATCAACAACAGCAGCTCAATAGGATGATGAAGACAACTGGCAGGATCATTGGTGCCCCTCTCCCCTTTTTGATGGAGTTCTGTCAGCAGCGCTGCGTTCGCAGAGCCACAGCCATCATTAAGGACTTTCATCACCCTTCTCACGACCTGTTTTCCCTCCTGCCGTTGGGGAAGAGATATCGGAGCATCTGCGCTAGATCTAGTACGATGCTGAACAGTTTTGTTTTCCCCACAAGTAGTCAGGATTATAAATGGACTGTGTCCCCGTCCCCTTCCACCGACAAGCTCTCCCTCCACACACCAACATCCCCACATCAATACTGAAACAGTTTGATGGTTACCTGATACGTTGAACTCCATCTACAACTGAATAAGCACTTACTAATACATAAACGCAGTTTAACAGATAAGAAAATGTGGTGTTGGTATGTTTTTAATGTTGTTTTAGAGATGTTTTTGTAGACTATATTAGATAATTATCACTGTTCTTTTTGTTGCACTGATATGAGCTGGTGAGAAGCAGTATTTCGTTTTATTGTGCATGTAAATACTCAGAGAAATGACAACAAAACAAACCTTGAATCTTGAATCTTGGATTTCTTGAAACTTCCATGATCGTGTCTTTCTCTTCATCAGCACACCCGAGAACCCCATCACTCCTTGTGAATATCCTTCCCTTACTCGTCCATGAAAGGTAATCAGCACGTTCATCGATATTGAAGTCCAGCTGCCCTTGCTCTGCCCATCTTACAAACTGATACATTTCATCACTTAACCGACGACCAATTGGTTTATTATCGTCACACGTACAGAGGCACAATAAAGGGCTTTGTTTGGGTTCACTCCAGACAGATCGTTCTATTCACAACCACATCGAGGTACAAAAGGACAAACAACAACAGAATGTGGTATGACAGTTGCGGGAGAGTGCAGTTCAAGTGGTGAAATAGGTCAAATAAGATGATCCACCTCAGTATCAACAACGTCACTGATTGTGTTCATTTACAAACCTTTGAGACAATCATCAGATTTTTGGAGCAAATACGATTATCGCAGATGCTTTGGCAGTTTAAATATATGCACCGAAATCCAGGGTCTCGTGTATGGTGGTCAAATTAGGTTCTTTCACCCTTGTGACTTTCGAGGGGAGCTGGTTTATTATTTCAGCGACTGCAGGCATATCAATTGCTTTGTCGGTTTACATTCGTTTGAGGTCTGCGTAGCACTGGATGCTTCATTCGCCTGAGACTCTTCAGGAAAAGACAGTGACATAAAAACTACCCGTTCTTTTTTAGTTTGTATTGGAGTGAAGGGAAGGGAAGGTGACAGTAATTATCGTTGAACATGGTGCGGAATATTCGGGGTACATGAAGAGTCGGAGAGCGGATGATGGAGATTTTAGAATGATTTCTCAAAATTTCCGGCTGCGGTCCGTTGAAAATGCCTCTGTCCCAACCCCTGCTGGTCTCTCGGTGCCGTTCCGTTTCTTCTACAATACGCGCGTTTCCGACGTCTGCGATTCGCGTTTTACACGTTTGTAAATCAAGATCTGTGCTGTTCGAAAACTTAAGTGCGATGGTTGTCCCTTCCCCCTGAACTCTCTTCCCTGAGACCCACAGAGCGGTCAGTCAGTAATTACCGGCATTCTTTACTCTGTTCCTCCAGTGAATCCAGCGGCGATTGTGATCCTGTCCCGGGGAAAGTGCGGCCTCTCCACCTGCACCACTCGCTACCTGGTGGCCATGGCAACGGCGGATCTACTGAACATCGTCGCTGACGTCATACTGTGGCGGATCAGTTACTATTATTTCCCTGGGACTTCCCTGGACATCACTCCCGTGTGCACTGTTATCTCTGTCCTGGGATTCACAGCCATCGACTGTTCTGTCTGGTTCACCGTCACTTTTACCTTTGATCGGTTTGTCGCCATCTGTTGCCAGAAGCTGAAAACAAATTATTGCACCGGGAAAACTGCGGCTGTGGTTCTGACAACAACCGTCCTTCTGTTCTGTTTCAAAAATGTCCCCTCCTTCTTTGTATATCAACCTGGGAGGATGATCGACAATGTACCCTGGGAATGTATTATGAAGCCGATCGTACCTCCCGCATGGATGGTATATATCTGGCTGGATTCCGTTCTAACGCCGTTGCTCGCATTCGTGTTCATCCTGATGCTCAACGCTCTGACGGTCAGACACATTTTAGTATCCAGCCGTGTACGTAAGGGGCTGAGGGGTCAGAACAAGGGGGAGAACCGCAGTGACCCGGAGATGGAGAGTAGGAGGAGGTCTGTGATCTTACTCTTCAGCATATCCTGCAGCTTCATCCTCCTGTGGTCAGTGAATGTTGTCGATTTCCTTTACGTCTGCATTGCCGGAGAGGATTTCATTAATTCTAATGATTCCCAATACATTTGGGAACACTCCGGTACCATGCTGCTGACTTTAAGTTGCTGCACCAACACGTTTATTTATGTGGTGACTCAGTCCAGGTTCAGAGAACAGTTCATCAACGCAGCGAAATATCCGCTCACCTTAACTATACAACTTATTAATAAACAAAAAATCTGAGTTCCACCCAGGGACGGGTCGCCGAGAGGGAGGCACAGTACGGGAACAGACCCCTCGGCAAATGTGGGCCTCGTCCACCAGCAACAACGCTTATTAAACTACACCCATCCCCATATTTCACTTCCTCCACATTCCCGTCGGCACTCCGTTCTCCGCCGCTCCCCTTACTACAAGTCACCTACATACCAGTGTCAATGCAAATCAGTCAATGAATCCACCAACGGTTGATATTGGGGATGGAGAACAAACGGAGAACGCAGCGGAAACACGCGCGGTCACAGGGAGAAGGGGCGGACTTCACACAAACCGCACAGGAGGTCTGGTTGGGGCCTGGGTCACGGGAGCTGTGCGGCAGCAGCTCCTCGGACAGTTCTGTCTGATTGTATCCAACACCGGCACATCCTGCAACATCCTCCTGACTGCCAGCATCAACGTTTACAGAGATTCCGACTTCTACTGTCGAGTGACCATGTGTCCGGTGAGTTGGAGTCAACTTTGTGACGTGTTCATCTGGACAGGGAATGTCTCCCCAAGGTGTAGTCGTAATCTTCAGAAACTCTGTCTCTCCATGACAATATCCCCATTCCACAGTGCAACTGTCTTCGCCTAAGAAGACGCATGTTTGCGGCAGGGAAGTTAGAGAAGGGAATTTTATGAGACAGGATACATTTACATTTGGAGAGTCAGGAAGTAATTGAAGAAAGCTAGAATGGCTTTGAAGGGAAGGAGTGCTGTCTCACTAATTTCATTGAGTGACTTGAGGAGGTAACAAAGCAGTTTAATGTATTTAGCGCGGGAGATGTTGTCCCTTTGCAATTCCGTGATGGTTTTACAACGACCCGAATGTTGATCGAGCGGGTCAAGTGACATGGGATACGTTAATCAAAACACCGGACATGCGAGCAGAATTACGCCTTTCCGCCCCTCTGGTCTGTTCCGCATTCACTCATTGATGATCCTTTTCTCAACCTCAATCTCCAGCCTCCTTCCAGTAACCTCTTGACCCGTTACCAATGAAGTCAATCTCCTACTCAATACAACCAATGACTTGGCATCCACAGATGTCTGTGGCAACTAATTCCACAGATCCTCCACACTCTGCATGAAGAAAGTCCTCCTCATCTCAGTTCTAAAGCGACATCTTTTTTGTCTGAGGCTGTGCCCTCGGATCCTGGTCTCTCCTTTCAGTATCCGGTAGGTTTCAATGAGATCCCTCCTCATCCTTCTGAACTCCCTCCAGCACAGGCCCAGGGACATCAAACACTCCGAAAACGTTACGAATTTAAGACCTATGATGATTTTTGTGTCCCTAGACGCCCTCCGGGTCCAGCACATCGTTGGTTAGTACGGGGCCCAGAATTGCTCAGCCTGTTCCAACTGCCGTCTGACCAGCGCTTTCTAAACCCTCAGCAGTGCATCATTGCTTTTGTTTCTTGTCCTCCCGAAGTGATCGCCAAAATTGTATTTCTCTACTTTGCTACCGATTAAACCTGTTATTTAACCCTGAGGGAATCCTTAACCGTAGCTCCCAACTCCCAATGAATGTCTGATTTCTGAGTTATCTCCCCATTCACAAAATAACCAACATATTCTTCCTTCCAAAGTGCATCACCGCGCACTTCCATGCGCTGTATTCCATCTGTCACTTCTGTTCCCTCTCTCCGAACCTGTCCCAGACTTTCTGCAGGCGCCCTGCCTCCGCGAAACTACCTGTCCCTCCACATATCTTGGTATCGTTTCCACACTTCACCGCAATGTCATCGGTTCCTTCATCCTGATCGTTAACGTAAAAACTGCGAAGCTGCAGTCTCTACACTGATCACTGCGGATCTCCACCAGTTACCGGCAGCCATCCTGAAAAATACCCCTTTTTCACCACAATCTTGACTTCTGCCAGTCAGCCAATCTTCTGTCCATGCTGGTACCTTGCGTGTAACATCATGGGTTCTTATCTTGTTTCGCAGCCATATGTGCGCCACCTTCTCAAACACATTCTGAAAATCCAAGTAAATAGCAACCTCCGACTGCTCTTTGTCTCACCTGCTTGTTACCTGCTCAAGGAATTCAAACAGATTTGTCGGGGAAGATCTCCTTTGCCGGAATCCCTACGGAATTCGTCGTATTTGATTATATACTTCGAAATTTCATTGTTAAGAATGGTCAATGTAATCTCTCCAACCACCAAGGTCAGGCTGAAAGGCCATATATTTTCTGCCTTATGATACCCTCCCTTGTGTCAGCGGTGTCACGTTTGCGATTTTTTCAATTCCTCTGCGACTCACGCTGACTGCAGTGATTCTTGAAAGATCACTACCAATTCCTCCACAATCCTTTCAGCACGTCTTTCAGTACTCAAGGGTGTAGTCCACCTGGTCCAGGTGTCTGATTCACAGTCTGACCTTCCAGCCTCCCCAGCATCTTCTACATATCAGTGGACTGGGCCCTGGGCCGTGTCAAAGAACACAGGGACCCCGGAGTGCAAGGGAGTAGTTCGCTGAAAGCGGTGTCACAGCTGGACAGGGTGGTGAAGAAGGCGTTTGGCAGCCTGTCGTTTATCAGCCAGGGCAATGAGTACAGGAGTTAGGAAGTTATGTTGCAGTCATAAAAGAAGTTGCTGAGGCCACACTTGGAGAATTGTGTCCTGTTTTGTTTACCCCGTTACAGGAAAGATGTGATTACTAAAGTGCAAAGAGAGCAGAGGAGAATCACCAGGATGTTGCCCGGGCTTGGGGGCCTCAGTTACAAGGAGAGGTTGCGTAGACTGGGATTTTATTCACTGGAATGTAGGAGATGGAGGGGTGACTTGATAGCGGTATATACGTTCACGGTGGGACGCAGACAGGGTGAAAGCTCATCGTCTTTTTCCCAGGCAGGGCGTGCTAAAAACAAGAGGGCGTAGGTTTAAGATTAGAGGCGAGAGATGTAACAGGGACCTCAGGGACAGCTTCTTCACCCCGAGGGTGCTGTGTGTTTGGAAGGAGCTCCAATCGTGGTTGAGCCGAGCTCATTAGTAACGTTTAACAGCCATCTCGACAAGTACACGGAGATGATAGGTTTAGCGGGCAATGGGCGAAATGCGGGCAGATGGGACGAGCTCGCTGAGCAACACAACCGGCATGGACGTGTTGGCCGAAAGGCGTGGTACCGTGCTGTGTGACTCTATGAGGATATTAAAGGGGATCTGAGGGCGGAAATCTTTCACACAAAGTAGACTGGGAGAGCTGAGATGGAGAGCCTGTGGGTGCAGAGGGAAATCCCTTTCCAGTATTGGGGGATTCAAGAAGCAGTGGGCGTCGGCTGAAGATGAGACCGAAGAATTACAGAGTAATCGGAGAGGAACGTTTTTCGACGCATGGAATAGTTTTGTATCTGCCACAGTGGGCGGCGGAGTCAAAGGCAATCACTGCATTTAAGAGGCATTCAGACAGGCACTTGAGTAGACAAGGCACCGAAGGATCTGGATGCTTATGGGATTAGTGCAGTCCCCGGTTCCTTCTCCCAGTTCACCCGACGACTCTCCGGTCCCCTGTCCACACACCGTGTCCCTGGTTTCCGCCCCCTGTCCACCCACTGACACTCCTGTTCCCAGTCCCCTTTCTCCCACCGAGACCCCAGATCCACCACCCCGCCTGCGCACCGTTTCCCGTACACTCTGCCCGTCCAACCACAGAGTCCCAGATTCCCGCTGACCGTCCACCCACCAAGTCTCTGATTCCCGCTCCCGGCCCTCCATCCGGCTGTCCGGTTCCAGCTCCCCCGACCAGTCTCCGCTTCCCGTTTCCTTCAGCTCTCCGAAATCCTGTTCCGTCTCCCCCTCCACCCTCCGAGTCTCCGGTATCAGCTCCCTGTCCACCCAACGAATGCCCCGTTACCACTCCTCGTCCACCCAACGAAATCCAAATGGTCCACGATGGAACCAAACGACACGTCAGTGCCATTTGGAATGAAAAATGCTCCGGCAACATTTCAAAGAATGATTAATTCGGTGATTCATGGGTTAAAACATACAGATGCTGATTGTCTTTCCCGATGTTAAATGGGTGTTACAGATGGTGAAAGTCCCTTCAAGTTAGTTGTGTGTGTGTGTGTGTGTGTGTGTGTGTGTGTGTGTGTGTGTGTGTGTGTGTGTGTGTGTGTGTTTGCGCGGCGTGCTTACGTCATCAGAAGGTAAAGGACGTAATGACTTTGTTGAAGAGGTCAGAAGAAGGGAGAGAGAGAGAGCGGGGAGAGAGACACCAGCCTGCTAGTTTTCTCTATCGATGGATGAGAAACAATATCTGTGCCTGCCACTGAAATCCATGTATGGAAATTGGAAGTAATCTAGTGGAGTTCATTTTGTTGCTGACCTGTAGAAGCAAACAGGTTTTTGTGTGGACGACCACGATTCGGATGCTTTTCGGGGTTCGGAACTCACTACCAAGTAAAACTGAGGTGTTTTCTGGGTTCCATCGTGGAACATTTGGATTTCGTAATTACTCTCTCTATGTTCCTCTACGTCTACGTCTTATCTTCAGACAACGGTGGTTTTTGAAGAAGCCTTTGCTCATGTTTCACCTTATGGCTTGCTGAACTGAAATTTAAGAACCATTCCTGAACTTGGAGTTTGGGACTTTGCCACACACACACGAAGTTCTTAGTTTTTGGGGTTAATGTTCAAGGTTTACCATTTTTAATTCTAACATACTAACATTTTTACTTTTATTTTTCTTGTTATCATAAGTAGTGATTAATAAAATAGTTTTTAACACTGAATCATGACTCAGTGTGTTTCATTTGTTGCTGCTGCGTGACAAAATTGAGGGCTCGACCGGGATATTTTGTTTTTTGCGTTTCGATGGAATAATATTTGGTCTAAATTGGCCTTCCTCAATATCAACATCAGGCATTCAAGAAACAACCTTCATATCATCCACCATGGTCACAACTGAATCTCTCTCATTATAAGGATT